>NC_056730.1:623913273-623979562 GCF_019279795.1 Protopterus annectens
TATTGCAATGTATTCCTATGGCTTTCCTATTTTCCCTTTACATTCACTCCTTGTAATGCATGTTATATTTGTTTATTGCAATGTATTCCTATGGCTTTCCTATTTTCCCTTTACATGCACTCCTTGTAATGCATGTTATATTTCTTTCAGCACCAAATTATTGTATATCTGCTGTGGCTTAGTGGTACATCATGCAGACTGGTGAGTCCAAGGTGTGGGGTTTGAGACTGACAAGGGTATTTTATTTTGCTGCTGAGCAATACAAGGGCCTTGTCATACAGAGTGACAAAGGCACTTTTAAGCAGTTGTAAGCGAGTTGGCACGGGTTTGCGTGACATTTATCGATGCTAAGCAATGCTTAGCGATGCTAAGCACTACTTAGCTTAGCTTATTGCATTTTAGCAATACTAAGCTAAGCTTAGCAATGCTAAGCACCACTTAGCTTAGCTTATTGCATTTTAGCAATACTAAGCTAAGCTTAGCTTAGCTTATTTTATGTTAGCAATAGTAAGCTAAGTTTGGCGTAGCTTATCATATCTTAGCAATGCTAAGCTAGGCACACACATGCGCACACTGATGCAAACCCGGTTACTATTGTTTACAAGTGCTCACTCCTGCTAACCCCCGTGCTCATGTCTTTGACAGAAAAGTAAATGGGGAGATAGGAATGTGGTGATAAAGGGTGCTCAAAGAGGGGAAGACAGTAGGGAAACTAGCTTGGGATGTACACAATGGGTGTGGAGAAGGTCCATAGCTGCCCATTTCTTTACCAGCAACAGCTGTGCATATGCAATACATTAGGTGGGATATTTGAAACCTTCCACCCCTGAGAGAGTGGTGAGGACATCTAAGTATGTTGTATTACCAATCATGAATATCAGGCACATGCACTGTTTGTGAACTGCTATACTGTCATTAGTACATTATTCACATCTGAACAGTTTGTGGTTTGTGTTGGCATTAGCACAGTCTGCTCAGGATGACTGGACATATTTCTGTACTGTGTATGCCTACTTACACCCTTGGTTGTGCCTGACTACACGGGTTTGTAGTACCTTTGGGTAGGGGTGCAGAATTGCAGTGTGCATTATTTATCATTGTGTGATGTTTATCTTACTGAACATGCAGAGTTGCTGTGTACCTGTAAGTCTATGAAGGCTTGTAGTCTGTCTGAGTAGCTCCCACCTGTGGACATATCCAGATGGTAGACAGAGGTCAGCCTAGTATTCTTTGACTGTGCACCACAGCAGTCTTTTCAGCACCTGAACAATGGCATTGTCACAGGTAGTTGCTAGCAGTACATGGCTACATCCTTTGCTATTTCTGTGTTGTACTTCTACATAAGGGCATGCTTGTGGGATTCATTCTACAACTATTTGCAGAGTGTGTAACAACAGACAAGCTGATATGCCTGTGCGTTTATGACTCTTCCAGGCCTCAGATACTCTCACGTATATATTTGAACAGCCTCAGGGAAAGGTACATATAACTGGGATATACCTGTCATATAGTTCAGACATTTTGCAGTTCAGACTTTGGGTGATTCAGAGCATTTCTATTACTACACCTTTTCTGACGTGCAAGCGGTGTCTACGCTCACTTATTGACATTTGTTATTAAGTGAGATTCAACACCTTTCTGCCTACTGTTAGTACATTTCACAGGGAGTCAGAGGGGCACTGCTAACATTTGTTTACAAATCAGGGTCATCACTGTAGAGCAGTCACTGTTGGGAGGTCTGGCCTGTGACCTATGCAAATACGCCAGTATTTATCCTGCCCTGATACTGTGTAGGGCTTGTAAGCTGCTACTGTAACCTTATTCCCTACTAGCATGGCTGATTCTCTTTTCACAGTCATGTCATGCAATTCAACAACACCTGCTGGTTAAGGCCCACAGAACAAGATTTGTGTTATGCCATTCCTATTTTCCCTTTACATTCACTCATGGTAAAGCATGATAAATTGCTTTCAGCACTAAGTTATTGTATGTCTGCTGTGGTGTAGTGGTACTTCATGCAGACTGGGGAGTCCAAGGTCCCGGGTTCGAGACTGACAAGGTTTTTTATTTTGCTGCTGAGCAGTACAAGGGCCTTGTCATACAGAGTGACTAAGGCACTTTTAAGCAGTTGTAAGCTGGTTTGCGTGGGTTTGCGTGATGCTTAGCAATGCTTAGCTAAGCACACACAAGCTCACACTCACGCACCCCCGCTAACTACTACTTAAAAGTGCTTACTCCTGCTAACCCCAGCGCTAATTTCTTTTAAAGAAAAGAAAATGGGGAGATAGGAAAGTGGTGAAAAAGGGGGCACAGAGAGGGAAAGACAGTAGGAAAACAAGCTCGGGATGTGCAGGATGGGTGTAGGGAAGGCCCATAGCTGCCCATTTCTTTAACAGCAACAGCTGTGCATATGTTGAAAATTTGGAGTGAGTTTTGAGACCTTCCACCCCTAAGAGAGGGGTGAGGACAACATAGTTTGTTGCACTGCCAATTAGAATTATCGGTGTACATGTCCTATGGACATGTGTGCAAAATGGGAAGCTATGTATGGGGCATAATTTTTTTTCGGGTACAGATTGCCCTTTTTTTTTTTTTTATTTTTTTTTTTTCAGGTGAGAGTGGTAAGTGAGGTAGGGGAAGTAGGTATATTTGGGGAGGTAGGTTGGGGAGGTAAACAGTCAAGACAAACAAGACACATACAAGGGTGGAATTTGACACATGGGGTGGGTGAACACAATTGATGGGGAAGGTTGTTTGGAAATTGCAAGCCCATGAGCCCACAGATGGTAACAGTGGAACTGAGATCCCCACCCATGGGCAGTCACCACTGCACCTTCACAGCCCCGAGGGTGGCTGTGCTGGGAGCTGAGTAGGATAGGCAGGCTCACCCGAGAGATGCGCCACGCTCACCTCAAGCTGGCATAGGGGATCAGCGACTGAACGCTGGATCTCCCTACGCACCACAACCCGGACCCTTCTAATAGTGATGGGTGGCCCTTCTCCACCCACGCTTGTACTGGGGGGATGAGCCCCATCCCCTGCAGTGCTTCCACCTGAAGGTGGCATAGGACCAATGGAGGAGGGGAGTCCGGGCTGGGCACCAGAGCCACTGGTGCCAGGTGCACTCACCAACTGAGGAGGGACAGGTGGGTCCGCTGGGACCGGCCTTCCCATACGTTCTGTGATTAGGTGTGTTTCATTACAACATAAACAACAGCATTCCAGATTAGTTGTAACAGCATGCAGTAATATTCCAATTAACCCAACACACCACAGTTCCAACAGTTGAACAGCAAACATAACACATGCATATATTGAACAACAGTGGTTATTCCAACCACATGCAGGGATGATTGGTAGCAACAGTCCACCATGAATATGGTGTTTGAACAGGGCACATGCATCAATATGAGTGCAAATATTTATAGAACAATTGGACATATATCCTAACAAATATTTAAGATTACACATACCCATTGAGGTGTGGAATTGCATGGTTTATGCACAAACAGTAGGGTGTAGAAAAAACCTCCGTTAACATCTTATAAACACTTTTACTCTACACTACATTCCTAGTGACTGCAGGTGTATATTCCCTACATGTATTATTACACTTGCCACCATGCATTAGGTTGTGTAGTGGGTTTGGCTAGTTCAATCTATACTTGACCTATATCTCACATACTAACTGTCCAGGATGCAGATGTTACTGCTACATATTTCATGGCTGCATTTATATTTTTTTATCTACATATCTGGATGTTTTCACATGACATTTTCACTTCAAATTGTACAGAACCCTGCATTTATTGAAGCACACTCACATTTCTGGGGAACATATTAGCATGCTACTCATGTGCCAGATTTACTTATGCATGTCAGCCAGTAACTGACTGTTGAAGACTGTATATTTACTTCACAGCTACTAGCACTTCCATCACCCACTTTAGATGGGACTGCAGAACTCTGGGTTGCCAGCACTTTCTAACACATTACTATTTGTATAATGCAAGGGTACAACAACATTTCATACTAAGTGAAACAGACACACTCTGGATTTTAGACCTTTATTAATGAAATTACACACTTTTCCACGGGCTCACTCCTTTATTTGTTTTAACGGTATATATGGCAGACATGTTCACGACTTATTATACCTTTATTAATAGGTTAGCACACTCTTTTTTCAGACTCGCTCACATATTCTTTTATATGACAGTGCCTGCAGAGATATTATTCCAGACATTTGTTACCTTTCTTAATGGGTTACTACACTCTTTTTCTGCCTCTCTAACATTTTTATCTGACAGTACATGCAGAGGACTTATTCAGTCCATTTTATGGCTGTATTATTGGACTACAACACTTTCTTTCATGCTCTCTCCCATATTTTATATAACAATACATGCAGAATAATCACTAACCTGCCTGGCGGTGCAGCCTTAGCAGTCTATCAGCATAGGCTTGCTGATTCGTAACACAGTCACCTGCAGCTGTAAAGTAAATGAAGGGATATTGAGACATTCCTATCTGTTATACATATTCCATTTTAAATTCTTACATACTGCATTCCATGGCTGCATACTCAGTACTGGAGCATCCCACATCCCACGGGCCTCCTGTATCCACTGGTTCAGGCAGTCCTCCTGTCGTCTCTTCAGGTCCGCATGGTGGTGATGGACCTGCTCACCAGTCCGAGGAATGCCTGTGGCACTGGTGAGGTCACGAGCTAACCGGTTCCAAGCCTCTGCCTTGTACTTCGTCCCTTGGAACTGGCCCTGCAGGAGTCTTGCCTTGTGACAGTGGACTAGGAACCAAACCATGTATTTGGACTCCTCAATGCCCCATCTCTGTGCTTGGAAGCACGCTCCCTCTCCAACACCAGACATTCTGACCGCAGATGTGAGCTACAATCAGTTATGGCGTATATTCCTGCCTGTGGGGCTTTAATATGCCGCATTTGCCGCACTTTTTTGTGATTGGCTATTTTGTAAAATTCTAGGCTGACTGCTGACCTGCTTAGTAATGGTTAAACTACCATTCCTAAGTTTATGAATGTTAATAGTGGCTGTTTCCCCTATGTTGTCATGGCTTAGTGGGTCTGTACTTTGACTATGATGCATAGGGTCCTGGGTTCAAAGCTTGTCATTCTTTTATTTTAAGACAGGCTAGGGGGTGTGGCTGCGTTTAAGCAACTTAGCTCTATGTTGCTCCCCTGTGCCCTACGGTGCCCTGGTTGGCGTGGCGCGCACGTCCGTGCTAACACATTACGCTGGGTAAACCGCTTTTAAATGTTGGGCAACTCTATTGCGCTGTGTAAAGCACTATTACACTATGGGCAACTCTGTTTAGCTGGGTGAAGCACTATTAAACTATGGGCAACTCTGTTTAGCTAGATAAAGCGCTATTAAACTATGGGCACCTCTGTTTAGATGGGAAAGCGCTATTAAACTATGGGCACCTGTGTTTAGCTGTGTAAAATGTTGCTTAATGGCAGGCTATTATATATCTGGGTCTTTTCAAAATATATATTTTGTTCGCTGATGCATTGGCCATGTCACTGCTTTTAATAAAATTTTAATCATATTTGTCTGGTATTATTTCAAATACTGATTTAAAACATAAATAAGAAGGGGAGTGGTGGGACTGGAACCGTGAATGCCTTCTCTTTGTGCATACGCTCTACCATTACGCTATTGCTATTTGGATTAATTTGCATAAGTAGTTCTTATATGCCCTTCAATGTCACAGTTGCTAACTGTGGTTAAGCAATGGGCACACCCACACAAACAAGCACAAATACGGGCAGCTAAATCATGGATTTAAAAAAAATTTAATATTTTACGTTCTATAACTCTGATGGGGGTTTACAGTGTCAGGGAGTGTGGTGTTGGGTGCAAGTACATTTGAGCGGACTCGTTCTTGTCTGTTGACATTATGCTTTTTAAAACCTTGCAGGGGTGTTGACTTTTAGACTGCTCTGCAGTCGGACACGCCCCCTGCTTGCCTACTCAGTCCATGTAAGAGTTACGGATGAGTCAGCGTGCCCTCATGAATATTCATGACATGCTGACGTCATACCGTTCAACTGCAGCCTCTGAGTAAGACATATTAAGTCTTACACGGAAGTTTCGTGAATCTGGCCCAATGTTTTGGGTGCAGTTAATGAAACTATTGCTATATTGCCTGTGTGAATTAAATTTGCAGGCTCATTAGGTTTCACTAGTAACAGTTTCTCAGTAAAATAAGAGGTTCTACAAAGTGATTGCATGAGATATCCATAAGGTATTTAGTTGTCATGGTCTGTAAACTGCAATTGAAGAGAAGTTTAGTAAAAGGATAACTTGTGAGATCTGTTAGAATGACCTCCGAATTTGATAGATTTATTAAGGAAAGAGGTAATGTGTTAATGATGTTTAAGCATAGGGACTACCCTAATCAATTTTTAAAATATATTAGTGCCACTGTCATGGATGGATGGGGTACAATGTTTATTCCTCTATTAGGTAGAGGTTTGAATAGAAAGACATTTAATACACAAACATGTCATGATAGTAAAGTGAACTACACAAGATTCTTTGTTTTGGAATACAATTCCCTGTCACACGATGTACCAAATATTGTAATTAGGAATTGGTGTATTTTCAAGAGTAACCCCCAAAGTCTTAATATTGTAGGAGAGCTTCTCTATTTGTTTAAAGTAAGGGTAGAAATTTAAAATACTTGTGTGAAAATAATGGCAGAGTTCTGAGTTGTACTGCTGAACATGTTGCTTCTATAGGAAAAAAATGTAAGGGACATGTAGCTGTGGACATTGCAACCAATGTTCTTTTATTTTTGAGGAGGAAAAATGAATACTGCTATTATAATCTAATGTTTTGACCACCTAGATAATGATAATTGTGTTCTAAAGGTCTTGTTTATATTTCTGTATGCATGGTTTATAAAGCAATTTATGTTGGCAAGATGAAGCTTATATTCCTGAGAAAGATTTATGAGCACATCAATGATATGAAAAAAAATGTAAGCAATGCCCTTTATAAACATACTATTACATCTCAGTGTTATGATAGATTCCAATTTGCAACACACACACACACACACACACACACACACACACACACACACACACACACACACACACACACACATATGAGCATTAAGGAAAAAAATAAAACTTCTGGATGGAAGCACAGATGACCAGAGCCACCAGAACACCCTTAGGAACACCACCGACACCTGTAATACCAGAGTCTGGGGGGATAAGAGGATGGTATCAACGTAGAGCACTGGGGACTGGATCAGTACAAATGAGGTTTGAGGGGAACAAAAATAAAGTAAAAACTCTTTTACCAACACTATCAAAATTCAGACACAGTTAGTGTTAGGGTTTGGGTGAAACAATCAAAAGTCAAAACTTTTTTTGTTCTTTTTTAATTGTTTGGATACTCATGGACTTTTTTGTTTGGGTAATTGTGTTTTCAATGTGCTGGCATTGGTTTATTGTGTTTTAGTGCTGGTGTACTTTGATACTATCATTTAATCCTAGATATATATATATATATATATATATATATATATATATATATATATATATATATATATATATTCACTTGTACAGTTCTAATCACCTCTTGCATAGGCAATTTTATTCCTTATGCCTACTATTCATTGGTATATTTCAAAAAAATTACAGGCTTCCATTGGCTTCTCTTACTGTTACATTATGCATTAGTTACTGTACTGTATGTTTAGGAACACATTCACTTGTACAGTTCTAATCATCTCTTGCATAGGCAATTGTATTCCTTATGCACACTATTCATTGGTATATTTCAAAAATATGACAGGCTTCTCTTACTGTTACATTATGCATTAGTTACTATACTGTATAGTTATATTTCTACTCTCACTGGTTACTGTATGATCAGATGACTTATGTTCATATTTATACTCTGTCTTCTAAGTAATTCCTGTTATCCTGATGAAGTTCTATTATCATTAAAGAACGAAAGCTCAAATATCTGTTCAGTGTCTGGATCTCCTTATTCTGGGTTTATTTTCAACTTTAATTAACTAGTTTTATGATGTATACAGTTCAGAATTGTAATAATGAAGTTTGTTTTGTAGCTATATATATATATATATATATTTATATATATATATATATTGCTCTGTTAGCTATGTAATTTAAAAAAAATGTTAACTTAGAAAAAAAAATTCAGTTATAGCTCCAGAAGATGGGCACCTCTTCATTCAGCAGAATATGTATGTGTTCTACCGTCAATCAAAGTACAGCTGCATTTATATATGTGCAAGCATGCGGCATGTGTGTGTGTGTGTGTGTGTGTGTGTGTGTGTGTGCGTGTGTGTGTGTGTGTGTGTGTGTGTGTGTGTGTGTGTGTGTGTGTATGTGCGTGTATGCGTGTGTGGTAGTTTCTTCCTGTTATGTCATTATTTTACAGGGCTATTTATGGAAAAGGAGGAGGCATTACATTTGGCTTTGTCCAGATTTATTGTGCTTAGAGGTTGAGAAGCATAACATTTTCTTTCTGTACCTATGTCCAATGCAAATAATGCAAAACTCCAAATCTGAAAATGGTTCCTGAAGTAATACAGGCCCTGGCAGCTTGTAATAAATAACTGTTCAAGAAAGAAGGGGCAAACAATATTACTCCAAGAATAAAAGTTTGGTACTTGCCTTGCTGTTTGTTCTTGTTTGCCACAATCGGTGGCTTTCTTTGGGTCAGAGTTGTTTTATTATTGAAGGAAGAAGGAGAAGTAGTTGTTTATTCAATATTACTCCACTTGCTTACCTGTGTGTTTTATTCATTAGATTTTATTTAAGATTTACTTTTATTTTTTTAATAATTAACTAATTAAACAGTTCCACAAATCACAAATGAAATAATCAATAAATACACATGAATGGAACCCTTGTGGTAAACATTATCCCTCATTCTGTACTCTGAAACAACAAGCCAGTTTTTCCTGCAACTCATCTAAACATACCATTTGATGATAATTTTATAGTTGGTTAATACAGTGCACAATCTGTGATAAAGCTATTTTTTTTGTATATGTGCACTTCAGTTCATTACTGTTTATACCACAAACATAAAATCTTGTTTTCCCACCAAAGTAAAATGCATTTTTATAAATTCTCTCACTGCATTGTTAGTATGTCTGTATTAGAGAAATCATACATTTTGAAAATAACTTAAGGCTATTGCTCTGTCAAACAATTGTAATGTGATTTCCCTGAATATTTATTAACAGGTAACAAACATGCTACTAATGGTTGATGCCCTGCATGCAGATCAGTGACCAATAAACTTAAAATATTATAAGTTAAGGCAAGAAAAGCAAGCAATAATACCCAGCAGGCTTACTGTATTTGGGCAATAGCAGATATTTCAGAAAACTATTAGGTGCAATGACATTGGCAGAAGGTCTAATTGTCTCTGGAACATTTGGTATTGCACATTACCACCCCTCCACCAAGGGTATTATTATGAATAAGAAGTGGCTATTCATGAATTTGCATTTATTTTTTTAATCTTTTTGGCATAAACAAATAGCAGAAACATCAAGCTTACAGACGTGCATATTCTAAACTTATAATAACAAGATGCCAACTTACTGGTATGCCTTATCTTAATAGAACATATAGAACTCTGAGGTGTTACAAGACAATTTGGTCTCATGACAGCATTGCTATTCCCCACCCACAGGCAGTATTCCCTTTTTTAAGGAGGATAAGGAAAGTCAGTCAGTCCCAAGATAAAATTATCTGGATCCATTCTATCCTACAATCATCCAGGTTCTGTCTGAAGGGTTAAAGTGTGTCACACTACGTAACCTCCAGGGGAAGTTTATTCCAGAGATGTGGGATATGATGAGTGATGACTCAGTCTCTCCATTGCATTCTGTTTATCTGCTAGTAAAGATTTATGTCCCCGGTGCTAGTGTTTGTGGAGCTACTAGATGTATGGAAATACAGCAGATCAAGTACAACAGGGTATCTAATGGCATTATAGGTCGGATACAGATCACCTCTCAAGATGGGTACAGGATAAAGTTTCTACTCTAGCCTCTTTGATGTACCTGCAGAAAATCTGAAGTTTTACTCAAATTCACAGAAGTACTGCCCAACAAACTTTACAACATGCAGCATGAATTCAAAGCAATAACCTGCATGCTGTACTATTAACAAATAGTACATTCCAGTTTACATACATGAAGATAAAAAGATAATACCATATGAATGACATTTGTCAAATAATAAGTCGTGTTACATCGCCACATTTTGTTTCTATACAGTAAACTCTCACTTAACTGGAACTGAAGCAACCAGAAAAAAAAATCAAAGAAATTCAGTACAATTTTCCTGTGTTGCATTAAATTCCTTTTCTCCCCAACCTAAGAATAAGTCAAACCAAGCAAATAGTATAGGGTACAGTGTTAGTCAGGCCTATTTTTAATAGTAACTCTCAAGCAACCAGAAACTACAGTTATCCGACACCTACCAATCCCCATGGGTGCCAGTTAACCGAGAGTTTACTGTACATGTTGTTGTTTGTCTTTTGGCTTTTCCTGATTAGGGGTCACCATAGCGGAACTCCAGTCTGCTAATGATTGGCAGTTGTTTTTTATGGTGTCGAGTTGCCAGCCCGATGCCCAACCTTCAACGAAGGCACGCCCATTCAACGCATGTCTTTCGTACATAATAAAATCTAATATACTAATTACACAGGAAAAAAAGCAATAAAGCAACCAGCTACTACATGAATAGCTGGTCAAAAATGGCTTTTCTGAAGAAGTTTCAGTGGTTCTATAGCTATTTCAACAACAGGATATGGTGTACAACAAAAGGAGACCCACGTGACTATGTATCAGGACCCCTACTAATCTCTGTCTCTCTTTTTATCAATAATCTCCCTTACAATCTTCCATATGTCAACTGTAATGAGTACACATGTGATAATGTGTTTACAATAGGGCATAAATCACACAGTACATTAAATAAACAGTTACAGAAGGATATTGTGCAGGTATAGAACTGGTTCACTTCTAATAATCTAACAGTTAATGCATAATAAGTCTGCTGCCACAATATTAGGTACCCAGATGATACTTATACATGCTCAGACTTTAAATGTTATGGATCCAGAAAGAATGTTCATATCCTCAACTGAATGACAAAGGTAACAGGGAATTATGTTATATACCAAGCTATCCTTTGGCAGATGTAGCTCAATAGGCGGACAGAGTCCTAAAGCACCTAAAATTATCGTATAGAATCTCCAACCTGTTCACTACTGAGGCTCACACATCAGTAGCCAAATATTTCTCATTCCATGTCTTGTGTATGGTCTACCATGAGTCTGTTTAAACTCCTTACAAAATATTACTACCATTCAAAAAGGCAAAAAACACAAACTACTCAGCTTCATTTATTTGTTATATGAGAAGGAACACTGCTGTGTCCATAAAAAAATGCTTACTAGATGGCGCAATAAGTACTCTAGCCCGCAAACTATTAAAATAAAGCTATTGCCTACCCTTTAAAAGCACACTGCTAGTCAGAAGTCTCAGCACAATGTAAGATGCCAAGACATCCTACATCTAAAAAAGAAAACATATTCCATGGCAATAATACTAAAAGCCCTCTACAAAATGTAAAATATTCTACCAGGCAAAATAAAAAAAAGCTAGCAAACGGACTTTGAAAGTTCATGAAAGCACATCTCACAAGCCAGTGTGATTGCAAAAGTTACAGGGAGCAGGATTAGCTAGGGAACCGGTGCCTAAGATATCTTAATAAACATTACACTAAACTTAGTAATGTGCAAACATATTGTTAGATAACCAGTGTAAATATGCAAATAGAAAATCAAATCTTCATGTTAAAATACAGTAATTTACCTTAATAACATTCATGTAAAAGCACAATTGTCATTGAACTTTATTAGTGCTATTATCCTTGTACAGAATTCAGTGATCTGTGTATTCATGTAAAAACGCAACTATAGTAGTACATGTAAAAGCACAACTATAGTAGTTCATGTAAAAACACAACTATAATAGTTCATGTAAAAGCACAACTATAGTAGTTCATGTAAAAGTACAACTACAGTTCGTATTGAACCGTAGCTCTTGGTTATAATTCAACCTGAATGTAAATATTAGTTTAAGAAGGGCCTTGGGTGGTAATTGGTTGTGTAAACATTGATTTTAAAAGTTGTTACTGTATTTTAACCTGGGTCTTGGCTGAAAAGAATCTACTGATTAGTTCACTTACCAAGTGAGCAAAGTTAAATAAATAAATACAGCTATTTAAACAGATTGTCAGAACTTTTCAACAGACCATAAATCCTGTAATAATCACAAAAATCCCCCACTCCACTAATATAAGCTTATGCCAAAAAATATGTAATAGCAGGCCATGGGTGACAGAACTTACAGCCACTAACCTAACTGAATAGGCATAAAAGCTGAACAAATAACCCTGACTACTAACAGAGCGGCTTCTTATAGAAGCAACTTACAGTACTTATATTCTCCACCCACTTTGTGCTGCAGTTACTTTTCAGCCATTAGATAATGCTAGCTGAACTCTTTCATGGCATTCCATAGTAAACGAGGCAGTAGCAGACTTTTACTTTCAAGTGATACATGTAAATTGCAATGTGATTTAAGAACATTACTATCTGAAAGTAAGACTTTGGAACACAGTGAGACAATCTGTCTTCCACAGGACTGACCTTCTTGTAGGATGGAAAACTGCAGATCTGGAGATGCTCAGTGACTTTTTCAATACCTCCCAGAAAAGAGTTTCTGTAGATGATCACAGTCTGAAAAAATATGGTCCTATGAATTTATTATGCCATGAGTACAGCACCAATATTATTTCAGAGGAGATTTCTGGAACATATTTGGAAAGATTGTATGGTGCACAGAAGAATTGCTGGGAGTTCTAATTAAATAACTTCCATCACCTAGTACCAGCATTGTCCTAAATGAAATTTTACATTTTTCAAAGCACAAATTAATTTCTTCATCCAGATTTAGATGTAGAGTTTTATAAACATATATATATATATATATATATATATATATATATATATATGTATATATATATATATATATATATATATATATATATATATATATATATATATATATATACTGTGAAAGAGTTTTCAAGAGTTTTAGAAAACAAGTAAGACACTGCCCTATTCCCCTCACTATATCCTTCAGATTATGCATAAAAATGTCTGAGAGGAGTTACATACCTATCTGTGTACAAAAACTAAGTGACAATTAAAAGAACTTATAAAAATATAACAAAAACTTGTGCGCCAGTGAAACTAGTTTAAACCCCTCTCCCCCAACCAAGAATAATCCCCAACAAATGCTCTATGTGACCAGGTAGCAAAAATGTCTGGTAATTCCAGGTCATATTTATTTATTGATTTATTTATTTATCTATATGGATCTGTGAGAGGAGGATCAAGGGGGTGAAGCTCTTGAGTTCTGATATGTAATAAATGTCCTTATATTGATCCAAGTAACACTTGCCTATCAATAAACCACAGTTTTTAGGCTTGTTTTTACTCCCTATTGTTGTTGTGTCTTTCGGCTTTTCCCAGTTAGGGGTCGCCACAGTGGAACTCCGGTCCGCTAATGATTGCAGCAGATTTTTACGTGCCGAGTTGCCAGCCCTGACGCACATCCTTCAACGAAGGTGCGCCCATTCACGCATGTCTCTAAACAGAAGACACTCTAGCTGAGAATCGAACAGGACATCTTTTTGTGAGGCAACAACGCTACCGCAGCACCACCGCCGCAGTTATATTATAGATCAAGGCCTTCCAAGGTATCTGATAAACTTGTCTTCCCAGTAAGATTGTGGTCTGAAGTTTGACTGCATATCTTTGTATGACAGGCAGTCCCATTCTAGCCTTCTGAAAGGAATTTAAGTCTGTGTTTACACATGATTTTTGAGGTACATCAAACTAGGAATATCTTTGGGAGGTCTAGAACCAGTTGCAGAGATTACATAGAGCAATGTTTAGAACAGCACATTTATATACATTTATATCAACAGGAGCCTCAGTTGCAGTAGGAAGGTGAGAGTTTCCATCTGGACAGACTCACAATCATAACATCCATGATATTGTTGAATGTGCAGTTTCTATCTTTTTGGTGAATCTATTAGGCTTGCAGCTATAACTTTTTGATGGGGGATATGTGGGTTGTCATGTTCATTCCATTCACTCACTCTTAACATGCATATTACGAATAGGTGATGTATAGAATATTTAAAGCCTTCCTTTTTCTAGAAGGTGCTCATTAACTTGAGTTTCTTCCTTTGAGTGGTGACCCACTTGATACAGTCATTTTTAAATAACATTCATTGCTTCTGTAATAGTAATTCTAGTCCCTACTTCTGTAACTGACTCCAGCTCAGTCTGCTTGCAGTCATGAACTGAGAGCATCTTGTTTATTTCTTGATGTGGTTATATTACTATATTTTCTAATTCTAATAGATCTTTCATTAGTTCTGAGTTATGACTTGAGATGCTACCACAATATTCAATAATATCTTGGGTTGCTTTTTTGATGCAGGAACATGTGAGGCTGACGATATATTGAAAGTCTGGAATTTTTAAGAGACTGGGAGCACCCTTAACAGAACAGGCAGAATGATAGCACATAGTGGTAAACACTTTGCAAATGAATTTTGGATGTTATGAAGAAAGACAGCATGGAACATCCAAAGATAAGGTCACTTTATTGGCCATCATTGTGAGACTTGAATTTGCTCCTGAATAATAATTATTGTACTCTATTCCAAGCAAGTAGACATGTTGCCTGGAACAGATAGCTATGATACTCCTGGAAACCCTTCCTTACCCCTAGTTTTTCCCCTTCTTACCTCTCCTTTGCTCATTCTCTGTCATAATGCCATAAACGTGATAAAATAATGCATGTTATATTAATTAGTAACATGTTTTACTGGTACTGTTATAAAAACTCATTTGGAATGTTTGCCTTTCAAATATGTAAATGTTTTAGGTTTTAGCCTGTCTTTATGAACCCAAGGTTGAACCTAAAAATGTCTGTTGGAATAAGAATTCTGCTCTGCTTAACAAAATCAGTAAACAAACAAGCAAACAGACAAACAAACAAATACATATTCATTATTTTTTTGTTATAGTTGTTAGTAAAAAAGAGTTTCTCTGTCTCATGTTTTAGTAGATTATGAAATGTTTATTATTCAGCAAATCACTGAAGCCTCCACGATGAATAAGCAGCAAAGGATTTTATTTTTAGAATAAAACAAGCGCTTTCACGCACCTAACAAGTGCGCTTCATCAGGTTACAAATTTTAAAAATGAACATTCATCTTATATAGTGTAGCATACACCCTAATTAACCGCATTTTTGGCGGCTAAAAATAATTAAACAATTAAAGAACACTTAATTGCATTTGTACTTAAAGCCGTAGCTCATCTAAAAAATTACGCTTAGAAACTAGTACAACTTTTTTTAAAGCTAACCACTACTATAATAGGATAATCTAAAAATGTATTATACGTATAGATGTACACAGTGCACTCCTTCAATTTATCAAAAGACCATACCTATATAAATAGTTCAATGAACATTAGTATATATTTCTTCCTATCTAAGAAAATCTAAATATTTATTTATTTTAAGTACGTATAATATATTGTGTTTGTATTTCTTAAAACTACATAATACATTACTAATATATATTAATTTATATTAATGCATAGTTGTATATACCATACAACATATCAAATTTCATCAGAACATACCTAAAAAATATATACGATATATATAATGAATTTGAAAATCAAATATAAATAAACCAATTAAATAAAAATAACAACAAACAAGAAAAGGAAGGGTGGATAAAAAAGAATGGCGTGGAAAATTTTTTTATAGCTATGTCTTTGGCACTGTCATTAAAACAATTAAAAATAATGTGAGGTACACATATATCTACAAGCCCCTATTTTATACACCATCAGCTTGTCAACATAGTATTATAGTTGGTATCTAATCTAATCTATAAAATATAATCTCTATAGTAGCGCTGGTCTAATATTAAGAGCTGTATTTAAACCTGGCTCTATGTGCGCCCTGAGCATTAGTATCCATTTCAACTCATAAAGTTCTAAGGTGCCTAACACATTGCCTTCTCTTCTGTTGGGACAAAGTATCTGCAAAACCCTGAATTTGAACATGTGAGATGGAAACGATTGACAATGCCTGGCTAAAACATTGTTTACATTCATTTTCCGTATGTCATATATGTGGTTGTAGGCTCGATCTCTGAGCCTACGTGTTGTCATACCCACATAATATACATCGCAATTTTCACATGTGGCCAAATAAATTATATTGGTGGTATCACATGTGGCATAAAAATTCGGTATAAACTTATAGCCAGTTTCTACATTTTCATATGACTGTTCGTCAGTAATATATTTGCAGACACAACATTTCTTACAGGGAAAGGTTCCTTGCCTAAAATTGGTCCTAATGTCCAATGGTGCGTGTAATATTTTTTCTTTACATAATAATCTTTTCAAATTTGGACAATTACTATATCTGAAGATAGGGTATTCACCCACCACATTCTTCAGCTCTTTATTCATATAAAGTAATTTCCAATTTTTACAAATGATTTCTTTTATGTATTTAACGTCATTAGTAAATTTGATGTCATACTGCACCTTACCTACATTTGGTTTACTATAATACCTATATTACTTACTTACTTACTTACTTAGGTTATTACTAAGCTAACTGCCCTTGCGAGCCATTTTAAGCTTAGCCATTTATCCCTTGTCAGACTCAAACCCTGCACCTTGTGTTTGTAAGGCAAACACCTTAACCATTAGGCCACCCTCCCAACCCTTGGACCTTGCTTGTAGCTAGTGTTAGAAACCAAGTTACTTCTATCTTTAGGGGCTGTTTGCAAATAATTTGGATAGCCCCTATTTGTAAAACACTTGGTTTGAAAATTCAAGAGTTGTTCTCTATCCTTGAAGTCACTACACAGTTTGGTTATTCTAGCCATCTGATTTTTCACAATGTTAGGAAAAATGTGGCGTGGATGCATACTCTCATGGTGGAGTATGCCATTTTTCCAATGTCTGAAATGAATGCTATTTTTAAGTTCCTATTCTAGGTATTACTGCAATACATTCCATTGCCAGTTAATTTCAAATGCAGTGCCTCCAGGATTTGTAAATTACAATACCAGGTGTCACTGCCTCACTTGAGGATAGTGAGACAGATAACAGGAGGAAAAAGACATAAACAGGTAATTTTCAGTAAACTCCCTAGAGTTCAGTGGAACATAAATTGTATGTGCATTTGCTAGTCTCGCTACAGAAAATTACAAGTCAGCATGTAGAGTAGCTTGGACAGGAAGCTTTGTCTAGATGAAGATCACTGAGTTTAGTACATACCTTTCAATCTCTTAGCACAAGAAATCTGGACAAAGCCAAAAATAATGGAGAATCAAAGGCCCAAAAATCGTGACAGATTTTTAATATTGCTCTTATAAACTTGGAAAGTCAGTATAATAAAAGGTCCTGCATTACCATGTATTTTTGAAGAATATGAAAGTCTGAAACCCAAATATGTCATTATTTAGTGACTTTAGTCCTTGATGTTTTGTCAAAAAGTCACATATTTTATGAAGAGCAAACTAAAAATATGAAGGAAAAATCTGGGCATTCTGGGAAAATCTGGACAGTTGGGAGGTATGATTCAGTATCAAATGGAGTGGGCTTAGTGAACTTACATATCCTACTGTTATATCTGCCCAAGCCCTTGTGCAGCATTGTAGGATACCCCCCAAAGGTTTTACACTTGAGATGAAATGTCTAAACGTGCTTTAGTAAATCACACTAAGCTAATTAACTATGATTATTTTACAGTATTTAACACAGGTGTCTAGCGCATAATTTAACACTACCAGCTTGTATTAATATTTTCAAAAGTATTTGCCAGCTATGCTTTGGAAGGTCAGCAGGTCTAGAGTTATACTTATTTATTTTCATAAGCTTCCTACCATATGGTTGCTTGAACTGCATTTTCTTCTTCATAACAGTTAATACGCAGTCTGTGTTTAGTGAAGTATGAATAGAATGTAATGCCTAGCTACCCTTTTAGGTTAGCAATCAAGAACGGGCAGGGCTAATGCTGGAATCAGCTTTTTGTAGCGATAGTTACTTACATGATTATACTCTACTTTTAGCATAGACTCTGAAAGGGGTTTACACACTAAAAAGCACAGAGTGAGAGATATAAAGTACTTTAATTTTAAGGGTACGCTGATGTGAGATTATTACTGTGGACTGCTGAGCTGTAAATAACAAAAACAGACAGTGAGGGATGGGAAAATCTTTAGGATTATAGGAAGAAATAAGTTGAAGAGAGAGTTTGGGTTATGTTTAAAAATGAATATCAACTTTCTTTTTGAATTATTTTTGATTTATGTTTAAAAGTGAATAACAACTTTCTTTTTCAATTATTTTTGTCACAGTGCTTACCAGCCATCAGCCTCCCTCTAATAATTCTTCAGCCCAGTCATTCCCTAATGATATGTGAGTATTCAATCTCTCTGGACTAATAGATGGCCAGTGGGAACTATTATTCTGTCAGGTATTGAGGCTGTTTCTTCACAGTTCCAGCCTTCTGCTTTGGCCTGCCCAAAGGGATAAATGCCCTTGTCCCAGGAGCTAGGTAGTCTGTTTTCACCCATCTTCTTATTTATAGGGCATCCCTAGTTGCCCCCAGGCCATATCTGTACCCAAGGGCTTGCTCCTATAGTCTGCATCACTTTATGAGTTGGAGCGCAGTGGCATTTCAAATGGGTAACCCTACACTTGGTGGCTGACATGCACACCAAGGTCACCTCAGAACTTGCAACAGTTCCCATCTACATATGTAGGCTTTTGGGCAGATACATTGGAAGGTTCTGTCACTGGTTTGGCAAAGCCAAATGCACAACCACTGGCCAGTACTGCATACTGAGTACCCACTCATGGTGAGGCATGAATACTGCAGTGGTGTGGGAGGGTGGCCTAATGGTTAAGGTGTTTGCCTTGCAAGCACAAGGTGCAGGGTTTGAGTCTCACAGAGGATAATTGGCTAGGCTTAAAATGGCTCGCAAGGGCAGTTAGCTTAGTACTAACCTATGAATGGACCGAACTCTCCATCAGGCTGAGTGGGCTAGCATCAGTTCCTTGCTGTGTGTGTGTGTGTGTGCATGCCCATGTGTGTGTGCATGTGCTTTAGTGTGTATGTGCGTGTGTGAGTGCATGTTTGTGTGTGTGTAGATATATATATATATATATCGTTTACTATCATATCCTTGAAAATGCTTCCATTGAATGACCATAATATCGATGGAAAATGTCAATTTCCAACACTTTTAAAAGACAGATCTTCGGAAATGACATATCCGAATTTCCTGGTTCACCAAGTTTGACATAGCAAGAGGTGATGTCAAGTTGCCCATGCTATGCACATTAACATACTGTTACACTCAACAGTCAATGGTATGTTACTTGTACTATTTTAAAGGGGGGCTATTCCCCCTTGCACACCTTATGTGGAGAGCTGCACCCCCCACAACCCCCTGCACATTAAATATACCAACTCTGAGATCACACTACAGTGAGGAAATGGGCTAATTCCCTGTTCTTCACTGAACTGCGGCCTCCCTACACAATGTCAAAACCAAAATATTGACCTACACTAACTGTTCGCTGTAGTGTAGTAAATCGTTTTTGGTTTGACATCATGCTGATTTGGAAACTGCAAGTCGACTACATGCCGGTTGACCGATGCAGTTTCCAAGTTTTGATTTTAAATGTGTGTGTGTGTGTGTGTGTGTGTGTGTGTGTGTGTGTGTGTGTGTGTGTGTGTGTGTGTGTGTGTGTGTGCATGCGTGCGTGCATGTGGGCATGTGTGTGTGTGTGTGTGTGTGTGTGTGTGTGTGTGTGTGTGTGTGTGTGTGTGTGTGTGTGTGTGTGTGTGTGTGTGTGTGTGTGTGCGTCTCAGCAGCATTATCTTTCCTCCTTTTCTCCATCTTGAACATGGGGTTGGGGTGTCACATCAAACGTGGCCATTACTTAGAGCCAGTATTCTCACTGCCAGGTATAGCTCTGCTTTGGTAGCATGCATTTAGTTATTCTAAATCCTGTTCAATACAAAACCAAAACAGATATGTGATATGCTGTTTTGGCTTGCAACTGAATTTATGTTATATGCTTATTCAGGAGTGGTCTCTTGGTCCACTGGCCAGTTGGGATCTACTTAACAAAAATACTTCAGTATTTCTGTGCTATATTTATGCCTGTCAATAAGTCAGTGCAGTGTACCATCCTAAGTTGTTTCTTTGCCATTACTTCATGTTGTAAGCACATAGAATATCATTTAAAGATAACAATAAACAGTGAAGCTAAAATCTAACTTGGCCCTAAGGTCTTATACCTCTCTGAATGACTTTCTAATATGTAATCTGCCCTGTTTACTGGCTTGGTTCACATAGATGTCCTACCTTCTAATTCCAGTATTACTTGGTACTTAGAGCATTATAATAACATTAGGTTGGTAAATGAGTTACTGGATTGGAGTACAGCATCTTAGGGATTGAACAGTATTTGTCATAAGTTTGTAGGTTCATAAATGTTTGCTAGGCTAAAAAGCACAGGGGCTGTTTTAAACCTAGCCATGCATCCCAAATCTCTGACAAGTTTTGGTACCCTTGATAAGTGTAAGCAGCTGCTTTGGAGGTGAAACACTTACAAGCAGGGTCCTGGGAGATGAACCATTTACAGGGTCCTGGGTCCATTAGAGACATAGGCACCAAACCAGGGGTGAATTTCCTGTTCCCCATCCAACTGCCCAAGTTACACTTGAATTGGGTTAGGAAGAAACCTGTTCCAGAGAAGGGGTTGTCTCTGGTATACATACCTGTCTCTTCAGCCTGTCTTATTTGAACTACAGGCAAGGTTTAAGTCTATGGAACTGGTAATCCTGATGCTGTTTGCTTAGCAGATATGCAAGAGGTCCCTCAGAGTGGGGTCTGATAATGCCTTGTATACCAGACATAGATCTCCCCTCAACAGCCTGTAGGAGACAGAATACAGGAATAGGGCCTTGAGGTGATATGCATAGCACATGTTAGTATTCCTTGTATTCTTTTAGTGAGGAAACTTTGTGGATGTTCTCATTTTTGGATATGCCTTGTTAGGTACATACAAAAAAGGGCATTGTACTCAGTGATAGGTCTGATGAATGCTAAATACAGTGGAACAATGATTTCCTGGGACCTAGATGCTATACCTTTGTTTATAAGTTGTATAACATGGAATGATTTCTTCACTACTGTAGACATGTGATGGTCAAAGGCTAGTTTCTCTATGTGTGTGTCTCCAAGTACCTGACTACTGGGTCATCTCTCAGGGACGCATTGTCAATTTGGTAGTTACCAGGGGTAGATGACTTCCCGAATGATACTATTATGCATTTCTTGCCATTTCGTTTCAGTCCATAGCTCTGATACCAGTTGTTTGTCTGTGTCAGCCCTTCCTAGAAAAGATTTGGGTCAATGGCTGATTCAGTGACAGCTCCTAATTTGCAGTTATCTGCAAATTTAGTTAGCTAGAGGCAGAGGCCATTGACATTGACCTTGACTTCAGAAAAGTAAATGCCAAAAATGACCAGTCCCGAGTCCGATGCCTGAGGGATACCACTTGTGACTGGCCTCTTTGTAGAGGCGGACTCCCCAGTTCTAGCTTACTGGATCCTATCTGTGAGCCAGCTGGCTATCATGGGTTTGTACCTAACCTCTTAAGTTCATCAACAATGCCTGACTGGGATTTTGTGAAAAATGCCTTGGCCAGGTCAAGGAAGGCAGTGTGAATTATTTTGCCCTCATCAATTGCTTTGGTGACCTTCTCGAGAAGTCCACCAGATTGAGTAGGCATGACATGCCCTTGATGAAACCAAATTGTGTTGGGTCGAGTGTCTGGAGGTTTCCCATGTTATTTATTGATCATTTTCATGATAATTCTTCCCATGGCTTTATATACTTATTCACAACTGACAAGACAGTGTATAGCAGTACAAACGATAATCATCTGCTCTACACTGAAATGAGTAGAATGAAACACACTAACCAGGGACTGCCTCTGTGCTTTATGGGCTTTTCTTCGAAAAAGAACCAGAAGGATAGCAGTGGATACCAATAAGCCTTTAAAAGCATATCTTTCATGAGAACAGCAGCCTTATAATTACATGCCAACTCTCCAGTGATACACTCTCATAAATATGCTTGTTGATGCACTCTCATAAATAAGCTTTTTTTGTTCATACATAGAAATATTTGGTCTGCATATTGAAGATATTTTTAAATACGAGTAACTTTTCAGTGCATCGATGGAAGGGCTAGACATATCTTTGCTAAATATTATTCTACTTTAGTAAAAACTACAAGAAAGATCCAGCCAAGCTAGATTCAACTGACACCTTAATGACATAACAGTGTTTCAGCTACATTATTTCTGAAGGCTCACAACTTTTACTTTTTACGGATGCTTTCTTGCAAATAAAGTCGAACCACACTAGCTCTAGACATGCCATGTTTTACCCTTTTTCTTAGCTTGTCAGTATAGCTTAAGTAGTTTGTTGAGACATACACTGAAAACTCAGAGGGCAGGATTCAAGAATCTCAATATAGGGTTCATGTTGAGCCTACACGGATGTTTCTGGTACATGAAGTTGCACCTGTGGTGGTGTGGTGGAATGCACATTAATGAAGCATGGTACAGTTAAACAAGGTTTTGCAGTATGCAACAGTGTTACTATGGTCACAGAACCTCTTCTAGAATGCGAATATCATTTCCATCTAAGGTTGCTGTCTGTAGCATGGCAATCAGTCCTTGCAACCTCTTACAGCAAGAAATCTAAACAAAGCTATAAATAATGGGATGACAAAGACCCAAAAATAGGGCCAGTTTTGAATACCACTCTTACAACATTAAAACATTGATAGAATAACAGGTTTTTCAGTAGCATGAATGTTCTGAAGGGTATGAAATCTGAATCTCGAATGTCTATCATTATCTTCTGAATTAAATTCCCAATGATTTGCCAGTGGTTTGCCAAAAGCCCACAGATTTAATGAGAAACAGACCAAAAATATAAAACACAAATCTGGACATTCTGCAAAAATCTGTACACTTGAGAGATATGACAGCAATAGCTCTCCCTTCTTCAAAATTTGGCAGGGCTACAAGCATATTTAAATAAGGAAAAATTCTACAAAGGACACTGCCATCTGCCATAGATATATTATGCTGTACTTATTAATTTCATATATTTTATTGTTTTTCATTTCTCTCTCTCTCTTTTTTTTTTTTTTGCACATGTTTGTGCGATGCTTACCTCATTTGCACATGCTGCATTTTATTTTTCCTGTTTTTCACATGCTTGCAGGATGCTTAGCTTGTTTACATGACTGGACCAACGATGTATCAGACAAACAGACCAGACAACTCATAAAACACAAAATCAATGTGCCGCACAATCACAGCCCTTAAGGCAAAATAACATACCTAACACACTAGTAATAGGTGACTCAATAGTCAGGCACACTGATGCCCCACTCACTAGGCTGGACAAGGAGAAGGTTACTGTTAGCTGCCTATCGGGAGTGTTCATGTTGGTGTGAATGACCTGAAATGTACCTCCCTGGACCACATGAAAAGAGACATGGAAGAGCTCTCTGATCATGTAGCCCAGGTGGGTATGACCCTGACCCTGAGTAGCATCCTGCCCTCACCAAGAATGATACCTCAGTATAAAGAAAAAATGATCAATTTCAACAATTGGCTAAGCTTCTGGTGTCATTCAAAGGGGATCCAGTGTCTGTCAGCCTGGAATGACATGCTCGTCAAGCCTCGTTGCTTCACAAGAGATGGCTTACACCTGTCACCTCTTGGCTTTCGAATACTGGCCAAGGCTCTTCCTGCCACCATAGTGCCTTTTTTAGGCAAGGCTCAAAATTCAAACCCACCACCATAAACAGCACAAGTAAAAAAATGAGGGTTATGCTACTCAATGCCAGGAGTTTAAATCTCAAAATGCATGCACTCGAAGCACTCCTAAGTATGGAGAACGTCGACATCTGTGCAGTAACTGAAACCTGGTTCAAGGCTCCAGAGAGCACTCCAGCACTACTGGGCTACAACTCATACCACACATTTTGGCCACAGAACATGAACCGAAACACAAAAGGGGGGGGTGTATCTATATTCATTAAGGATGCTCACACCTCCAGGTTAGTGGCGCAGCATGATACCTCTGAGATCATCCATGTACAACTAACATCAGGCAAATCTGCAATGCAAATTGTGGCCTGCTACAGATCACCCCCCATGACCCAGGACCACCACTCCGCCTTTCTGGAGACACTGGAAAACATGAAGGTCCTACCGAACACCCTGATATTGGGTGATTACAATTACCTGCCATTAACTGGGAAAACTACTTGAGTAAAAACTCCCAGGCTCAGCGCTTCCTGGAATTTAT
Organism: Protopterus annectens; assembly: GCF_019279795.1. Taxonomy (NCBI): domain Eukaryota; kingdom Metazoa; phylum Chordata; order Ceratodontiformes; family Protopteridae; genus Protopterus; species Protopterus annectens. The sequence goes on from NC_056730.1 coordinate 623,937,931, forward strand.
CAACTCAAATGCCCTGTATCAGCTGGTAAACTCCCCTACCAGAGGCCACAACATATTGGACCTGGTCATCACCAACATGGGCAACAGGTGTTCAGTACCGGAGGTCAACCTGTCACTGGTTAAATCAGACGATAAACTAATCACCCTGGATGTCCACAATCCACCACCACCCCCAACCAAGGAAACCAGAGTGAAAAACTTTTCTAAAGCAAACTTCACCTTACTTAAGGCAGAGGTGGTAAGTTTCACAGCCCCTACGCTAAAGGATAACACTGCCCAATATGCAGAATCCTTTACAATTGCACTCTATGAGCACCTACAAGGATGCATGGATCGTGCTATCCCTAGCAAGACCAAGACTCACTCTCCTAAGGGAAGGAAACCAGTCTGGTGGACCCCTGCTATCAACAGGTTATACAAGAGAAGGAGGAAACTAGTTCAGAAAAAAAGCAAATCCCAAGAAGGAAAGACATCCCTGATCAGTATCAGTAAGAAACTAAGGTCCCTCATAAAATCATCCAAGGCTAACTTTGAAAGAAAAATAGCCAAGGATTCAAAAGATAACCACAAAGCCTTCTTTAGCTATGTCAAGAATCTAAGTGACAACTCACAGATATGCTCTGAGTTAGTGCAAAATAGCACAAAATATACTGAACCTACTGATATTGCCAACATCCTGGCAGATAGATTCAGTGCAAACTTCACCTCCCTCTCACCTTCAAAAGGGCCCACAACAATACCGGAAAAGTGTAGTGTCCCGGAAATCACAGAAGCACAGGTGAAAACAGCCCTTTCAAAAGCCAAAAACACAGCATCAATGGGGCCAGATGGTGTCCTAGGCTGTGTCTTGCATGAACTACAGAACAAACTAACCCCCCACCTAAACATGCTGTTCAACCTCAGCTTCTCCACAGGCTACGTGCCCATAGAATGGTGCACAGCAACGGTTATTCCGCTCCACAAAGGAGGGGCCAAAGCTGACCCTGGTAACTATCGCCCCATAAACCTGACTAGCCTAGTCTGCAAGTCTATGGAGCGTTTCATCATGGAACTCATTAACAAAATCATTGGGAACCTCCAAACACTTGACCCGACCCAGTTCGGCTTTGTTAAGGGCAGATCATGCCTACTAAACCTGGTTGACTTCTTCGAGACAGTCGCCAAGGCCATGGATGAGGAAAAGGTGGTTCACACAGCCTACCTTGATCTCACCAAGGCTTTCGACGCCGTTCTTCACTCGGGTATTATAGAAAAACTCACCAACCTGAACATAAACCCCTATGTCACAAGATGAGTTGCCAACTGGCTTACAGACAGAACTCACACGGTAAGAATAGCGGGCTCTAGGTCCGACTCTAAACAGTCACAAGTGGTGTCCCGCAAGGCTCGGTTCTGGGACCCCTACTGTTCGGCATATATTTCTCAGAAGTACAGGCAAACACAGGAGGGTTATGGCTAACCAAGTTCGCTGATGACTGCAAACTGGGAGCCATAACTGACTCTCCAGCTGGCACAGACATCCTTCTAAAAGGCCTTACTGAGACAGACACCTGGTGGCAAAGTCATGGCCTCAAGCTAAATGCCAAAAAATGCATAGTCATCCCATTTGGGAAAAACAAAACACCCACAAATTACCAAATAGGCGGCAGCCCCCTTATTATAGAAGAGGTAATAAGAGATCTGGGGACCCAGATAGATAGTAATCTCTCCTTTGACAATCATATTGCCAAAGTAGTTAGGAAATCCTTCTATGTGGCCCATCTAATTACTAAAAGGGTTTGCATCTAGAAATAAAGAGGTTATAGTGCCCCTCTACTCGTCGTTCATCAGATCCATCATAGAGTACAATGCCCCATTTGGGATGTACCTCACAAGACACTTCCAGCAGCTGGAAAGACCACAAAAGCACCTCGCCAAGAGGATTACTGGCCTCAAACATATGTCCTATGCAGCCCAACTGAAAAAACTCCAGCTGTACTCAGTGGCATATCGCTTACTCAGAGATGTTCTCTGCCTGACTTACAAAGCCATGTCCAACTAGAACTGATGGACATGCTCCACCTAAAGAAATCCAAGTCACTGCGAGCCACGCACTCTAGTGAGCTAAACCTCACCACAACAATAAATAGAACATGCTGGAGGGATAGATTCCTGTCACAGAGACTTCGTATGCTTTGGAACAAAATTCCTAACTACATTAGCAGAGCCCCTCACTAACACTCTTCAAGAGAAGCCATGATGAGTGGATGGGTAACAGAAAATACACCCCTGGGATCACTTCATTGGCTCTGCTTGACAGAGGCCCAGTTAATTAATCAATGGGGTGGCGAAAGCCGACACACTCTGGCTAGGCTTAAAAATGTCCTCGGGCAGATAGCCTAGTACCTACCTATGAACCTATGAGCCTATGACCCAGATTGTCAAAAATAGAAACCGGATGCATTGAATTAACACCACTTGGCATTGCACAAACCCAGTAAGTGAGGTTGTACCGATCTAACACTGTCAAGTTAACAATGAATACTAACATAGGGGATGCCATGTAACTAATCATGTGGCAATAGGTGGTAAGCCTAGGTCTGGAGTGCAAATGGTTCTGAGTCCTAGTACAGGGCAAGCCAACTTTTCGTTTACTGTATTGACATTGCAGATTGTATAAATGAAGTGCAACATAGACAAGTGTTTTCTCAACCTTCTTGAGACAAAAGCTGTAAGTTTAGGACCACTGTACACATGGTCTTGGGTTTGAAAACCGCATATCTCATACACTTTTAATGTTGTTCCACATCACATCATATTTACTCTCACTCATAACACCTGACATAGTGTAGCTGATATTAATATTTACATGTATGAGAGATGAGACACTAATACTGTGTCATTTATTTTTACCTAATCATTTATATGGGTATTGTGCATATATTATGAAAAGTTTGACTGTGGATATAATGTGTACTATGTGTAAAAAGTATGCTGAGAATAAAAATAGATCAGTACAGTAACAAGTATCTACTAAGAAAAACAAAAAAGTACCGAAGCTAACACAGCTGAAGGTAAAACAATAAACTTTAATGCACATAAAAGAGAGTAAGCGCTTTCACGGTGTGCTCTCACTGCTTCACCAGACTGTTCTAAACAGTTAGCTTCGGTACTTTTTTGTTTTTCTTAATAATGTGTACTACGTTGATGCAAGTATATTTCTGCAATCCCCTTTGAATAACAGAGCTACATAAGTGGTCGTATATTAAATATGATTGCATTTTTTTTATTGCCCACTGTTGCACGCTCCTTACATCGCGCACCCCAGCTTACCCTGTTTGCATGATGGTTAGTGGCACACAGTGTTTTCAAATGTAGCAATAACTATACAATGCACACTCTTAGTAAGTGAAATGCATGCAATTGGTGGGAAAACCTATATTTAAAGTGGAACAGGGAGAAGTGCTCAGTAGACATTGAGCTTGAACTTTAGGAGTCATGGCTAGTATTGGAGATGGTCTGTGCTTTTGTGCACAGCATCGGAGTGTTCAGGAGTCCAAAGTTTCGGTTCAGCTCCAAGTTAGGGAGCATGGCAAATGCATTTTTCAGCAGGGCTACTCAGTTTCTCAGTATAAGTCTGAGGCCTGGACTAGTTTTGCTAGGGCTTTGACCAATGGAACAGGTATCCAATGCACTGGTAAGCAGTGTTGCCATCATTATGATGACCTCTGTAGGAAGAAGAGGGATACCCTTTATCAGTGGATCATGGAATGTAGAGTGGGGAATACTCCACAGATGTATAAGTATAAAATGGATTGACCAGTAGTAAATGTTATAGCTGAATATAGTCAAGACTGGTGTTCATAATGGTATTCTGTTTTGTTTTTCTTTTCCACAGCTGCTAAAGAAAGGGTCTCAAATATGAGGTCTCATGGAGTGCGCCTGGCAAGGACGAGGGAAGCATGTGGCATATATCTATATAAAGTACTGTTATTGTAGTGTTAACTGTTAAACATGGATTACTTGCTATTTCAGACAGCTGTATATAATTGAGCATGCATATTCAACTGTAAAAAATATGCATAGCATACTCTGTAGCGAAAAGCAACTGTTTTACATTCTCAAATAACAGTGGACAGACATGTATTAAGTGTAAAAGGACAGTATGCATGCAGTAGTCTGTTGTCCAAAAAAGTACAGTATTACAGCAGTCAGCAGTTGTGGGTTCAAAGACCACACTTCCCAAATATACAAAAGTGTGTAAAATAGTGTTATATTTCAGCATTATCTAAACAATAGTGTTAACTAATCATCATTATAAAAAGGTACGTTCAGACCTCAATACCTCTGGAATGACTGGCCTACTGTCAAGTGTAAGCATGCATATGTGCAATATATGCACACATGAATGATTGCTGGCTGCAATCTGATCAGTACTACAGTGTCCATCTTTTAGTAACTGGGTAGTCTTCAAAGTAGTAAAGAAATTTCTTAGCAGTTGGTAATATTAAAAGTAAAATGTAACAGAATAGAGTGAAATAATTGTAGAAAGCTTTTGTATATTAACTATGAAGTTAGTAATGTTTTCCTTTTTTTTTCTCTCACCCCAGCCCATTTTTTTCTTATTGTTATTATGTATCATTTTGTGTTTTTTTGTTTTAGTTTATTATTTCTGATTTTGTTTGTATTTGTTGTTATATATATATATATATATTTATTTTTGTTACTAATATGTTTACTTTTTGTTTTTCTTTGTTCACCTATTTATTTTTATGTGCCTATTTTTTTTTATTTTCATGTATTTGTTTTTTTTTTTTTTTTTTATAATTGTATGTTCATGTTTTTTATCTTTACAGCACAGCAGGGTACACAGTTCCTTTATGATCCTCCTACTTTCACTCAAATGACTACAGTACCTAGGCCCAGTACATCTGGGGTGCAGACTGGCAGCACCCCCCGACTCCCCCTGCTCTACCTGGGCCCTCAGGTAGTTCTGCTTCAGTGGATAGACCTGTGGTCCTCTCTGGGAGCAGTGGTGAAGGGGGTGTATTTATCATCTGGAATGAGTTGCCAGGTATGGTACATAGGTTTGGGCACTGCACAGTAGACACATGCCTATGCTGGATGGAGCACCTGCTGTCTATCCTGGTGCAGATTACCCATCATAGATGCACACGTCAGACAATGCAGCCACCAGATCAGTCAGGGGATGGTGGAGTCCACTGGGTGAGGACTTGACTCTCACTGTCACCTGTCCTGACATCCATGAGACCTTAATTTCCCCGCCCTCATCGCAACCATGGTGTTCACCCCCTCTTGCGTCCTTCACCATCCCTGTATCTTGTCTTGTATGTCCTGTCTGTTAGCAATTGCTTCCTCACCTTGCCAACATGCCTGCCCCAGACATGTCTATGTCCCTTCCCCAACATTCCTCTATCACCATAAAAAAGAGGCACTTGTCCCCAAAAAAATTCCCCATACATAGCTCTCCATTTCACACATGTCTGTGTGACACATTTGTCTTGGTTCAATTGGCTATGCAACATGATTATGTTGTTGCCACCTCTGTCTTTGCAGGTGACAGTCCAAAATTCAGCTAATATCGTATACATCTGATCAGTTTTTACTGTTGAAGAAATGGATAGCGTTTGTTCTTTTCTACACCCTTCCTTCATATTCCTACCCTCCTTTCATTTTGTTTTTCCCCCTGCTAGCTCCCCATTTCACAATAAAAGTAACAGCCAGGAATGTAAGCAAATCCATTGAACTCTACAGGAATAAATAAAAGAATAAAAAGGCAGAACCACAAACCTCTCTAAAACCTCTTTAATTTTCCACAATAAAATCCACAGATAATCGCAAATCCACACAGCAAGGTAAAAGCCACAGGTAAAATCCACTAGTTATAACAAACTCCACTTGCAAGAGATTTTAGAGTAGTTTGTGGTTCCAGTGACTTGTTATTATTTTATTTGCCTTCCATTTCACCACTTTCCTATCTTCTCCATTTTTGTTCTTTAAAGAATCATTGTGAGATGGTGTGCAATGAGCACCATCGCTAAACAATGGTAAAAGGTGGTAGTATCAGTAAATGTATGTAAAATTAGCATGCACACTTGTAAAATTCATGCCTACACCCTATTCCAAACCCAGTACTATCTACCTCCAACAACAATGCATTAACCCATCCAAACACAGTCAGTTTTTAGCAGATGTATTTTATGCAATCAATATTAACTGTCACATGTTATTTTCATATTCACCCTTTGTGCTCCCCAGTGCTTGCTCTTTATATCACCAGTGTTATATTTTCAACCTTAACAGTGTATGAAGCATCATTGTATGATAAACATTATTTTTTTACAAAGCCTTAGTGTACAATTCCCATTTATTTTTATAAAGCATGTGTGCACCATGCAGGACATCAGACAGCCTCGCTAAGCAAGGGAAATAAAAATGTTAATAAATAAAGAAATAAGAATAGTAGGGAATAGTATTGGAAACAGTTTCATTTGGAACCAGTTCTATGTGGCCAAACAAAGGAACTTATCACTGGCTAAAGTCAATTACTACCTGTAGCCAAAAATTTAGTTAAGTAGCAGGTGTATGCAGCAGCAGTGACATCTGCAATTTTCTACTCAGTGTGTAAAGTACTTGTGCCACTCAAACGAATCCATAGCACTATCTGTTAATGCATTGATTCTACCTTGTTTTGGTTCAGATGGTACTGGGTTTGAATACAGGTGTATATAACAGTTTCACATACTTTTAAGTGTAAAGAAATATTATAAATTAGGGTACTCATGAAACTGTGTCATCATTTTTGCGGAACATTGTAGTGGTTTCAAATACAGGTCAATAATGGTTGTAATTGCTTTTCCAATAGGTATGCATTGTTGAGCGATGTGCAACATCATGCACCATTGAACACAGAGTCCCTAAAGAAAAGAAATGGGAAGACAGGAAAGTAGTGAAATGGGGAGAAAGAAGGGGGTAAAACAAAGTGAAAGGAGGGTAGGAATGTGCAGGAAGGGTGTAGGAAAGAACCATTGCTATCCAGTTCTGTAACAGCAAAACCTGATAAAATATGATGACTATTAGCTGAATTTGAATTGTCATTTCCAGACAGAGAGGTGGCCACACCACAATCATGTTGTATAGCCAATTGGACCAAATCAAGAGTGTCATGAAGACACTGGTGTGAAATGGAGAGGTATGTAGGGGACAATATTTTTTTTTTGGAACACATGCCTTTTTTTTCCTTTTTGGCAGAGAGAGAGGAATGTTGGAGTAGGGACGTAGGTATGTGTGAGTAAGGCAAGGTGGGTAGGTGAGGAAGCAATGTCAGACAGATAAGGCATACAAGACAAGACACAGGGATGGTGAAGGACACAAAAGGGGAGTGAAAACCATGGCTGGGGAAAGGAGGGAACATCAAGAGCCCATGAACATCAAGTTTGGAGACAGTGAGAATCGGGTCCTCACCCAATGGACTGTTATAACTGTCACCACACTGCACCAATGGCTCCAGTGTCTGATGCCTGTGTCTCCTTGTATTATTCAGAACAGTGATGGAAAGCAGTGTCTCCACCCAGCGTAAGCGTGCACCAGCTGTGTGGTGCACAATCCTACACACCATCCCTGGAAGTTCATTACATGTGGTAAAATCAACAACTCTGCCACTCCTCTGTCCTTGATTGTGAGCCATGATAGTGGGGTTTTCTTCATTCATTTCCAGCAGCTTCTGAATGAAGAAAACCTCACAGAAGCTATACTTCCCCAGAAACAGCCTAAGATGAAAGAAGAAGAGGAACCCACTCTAAGGGAAGTAAGTATAGCACTAAGGAAAATGAAGTCAGGGAAAGCAGCAAGCTCAGATGATGTCACAGCAGGTACGATAAAGATGCTGGGTATGATAGGGGAAAAATGGCTCTTGAAGGTACTAATAGCAGTGTGGAGAGAAAAGCGCATCTCAGATGACTGGAGAATAAGTATACTCATGCCAGTGTACAAGAACAAAGGGGATATTCACAACTGCAGGCAGTACAGAGGCATCAAACTCCTATTACATTGCATGAAAGTTCTGGACAGCGTGACTGATAAACAGATATGCAGAGTAGTAGAATATAAGATGGGAGATGAGCAGTTCAGATTCAGATCAGGATGCAACAGAATTGACCTGATGTTTGCAGTGAGACAGGTACTTGAGAAGAAGCTAGAGATGAGGAAAGAGTCCAACTCAGCATTTGTAGACTCGGAGAAAGCATATAACAAGGTCCCAAGAAAGTTGATGTGGGCAGTACTCCAGTGGTTTGAAGTCCCAGCAACATTGGTAGAATTAGTGCAGGCTATGTACAAGGACCCAATGACTCAAGTATGAACAGTGTTCTGCCTCACAGAGGGGTTCCCAGTAGGAGTGGGTAAAGACCATGGTTCAATTCTGAGCTCTCTGCTGTTCATACTGGTGATGGACTACATTAGCAAACAAGTCGGAAGGGACAGAGCAACAAAGTTGCTGTATGCAGACAATGTGGAATTACAGGCAGATTCTGAGCTAGAACTTCAGCAAAAGAGAATGGAATGCAAAACTGAAGGCACATGGGTCGAAACTAAGCACAGATGACAGTGGTAATGGCAACAAACTGGAGAAATCAGAAGAAGCTGAGAACAGAGGCAGAAGAGAAGATAGAAGAACAGGTAAACAGCTTCAAGTATCTGGGAGGGGTGGTTGAGGAGAAGGGAAGTCTGAATGAAGATGTCAAAGCTAGAATCAGAGGGGCTGCAGCCAACTGGCATAGAGTGTCAGGTATAGTCTATGACAGAAGAATGCCAAAGAAGATGAAGAGTATGGTGTACAAGGCAGTGGTGTGACCAGTACTACTGTATGGTACAGAAACCTGGGCAGTAAAGGCAGAACAGTTGAAGAAGCTAGAGGTGATGGAAATGAAATGTCTACGAAGGGTGGTAGTATGCACACTGTAAGACATAAGAGCAGAAGCCAAAAAAGCTCCAGTTGCAGAAATGATCAAAGAGAACAGATTATGGTGGTTTGGACATGTGCAGAAAAGCAGAGATAATCTGGTGATGAAGATTTGAGAGAGACAGGACGAAGGTAAGAGGAAGTGAGGACATCCATCAAAGAGGTGGATGGATTATGTGAAAGAAGATCTTTGACGGTCAGGCATGAGTGTTGAAGAAAGCAGGAGTGTGGCACTGAATTGAGAGAGTTGGCGACAGTTAACATGATACCCTGACCCCATGTAGAAAAAAAATGGAAAAAAAGGGGGCTGATGATGATGATAGTGCCTCTGCAGGAACTGGGGTCCATGGTCATTCACTAAGAGTCCAACAAATACTCTGGACTCCTGGACACCCCACCTTTGCGCCCTAAGTCTCTAACTCTCACCAGAAATGTCTTCCATGTTTGTCACAGAGCAAGCCCAATATAAAATGATATTTTCTCGCTAATTACATGCATCACTTCTACTCAGAAGGTACACTTTCTGATTTGGCAACATTTGAAAAAGCTGTGCATCACTTGCCATTATGCAAACAGGGTGCAAAGGGCGCAATGTGTTTTCATAATGGTAAGTGATGCAGAAGTTTGGTAATTAATGGAATTTCTGTGTTATTTGAGATGCAGACAATTCTGTGACTGTGTGTGTCTAATGGGAAGGGCCTGCCAAGCCACATAGCAGGAATATACTTGCCTGAACATAGTATACATTATACCCACACTCATACTTTTGCTATTAACTAGAAAATACATAGATTAATAAATAATTACATAACTGACATAATATTACTGTGTCAATCCTAAGTCATATAACTATTATATAAGCTACAATAGGTCATCTGCTGTAAGTGAGAGTGACTATAATGTGAATTGGTACAATATTAAAATTGAATGACATATGCTGTATTTGAACCCTGGCCCATATGGATCTTAGTCTTGCACTGACAGCTATTTCCACATGAAAGTTGGGAAATTGTTTGTCTATGTGTCAGTTTATTGCTAATGTCACAACAGTAAAGCAAAGACTGCACATCTTATACTTGAACCCAGGACCATCTAAATTTCAGATCTAGACTTAACACTTGCTGCCACAGAGTAAGTTTCATAACTTTCCCTAAGATAGTATTCATTGTTAAGTTCTCGCTGTTAACCATAGTGCAATGGTGCCTAGCAGGTTTTCTCAATGCACAATTATATTACTAGAAAGCATCTGGTTTCTATTTTTGGCTGTCTGGGTACTGTCTGCTACCTGGATGGTCAACTCATCCATTTTGCATAATGCTGCTCTACATGCAAAACTTATTAGCATAGCCATTACCGGAGCATTGCGCAATGCAGCCCCACAGTGCATCCCCCCAATCACCCACTGTAGTAAGACAGAAGGTGAAAGAAAAAAAGGGGAAATACAGTTTATTACTACACAGGAGGTAAGTCTCCAGAGGTCTGGATTTCCAATCTCACTTCAATGCAACTTCAGCAAACAGGACTGGTGCCTTGTCCCTGTTGGCCACACAAACAGCTTGGCAGCAAACAGCTTTAAGTTATCCATTACACAACACTTTTCCACAATGTGTATTAACTGATATCACGCTATCAGCTGTTATTTATACATGTATTATATGAAATAGATTTGGATGTACTGCACTTACTGATCACGCAACCTGTTAAGGACTATTGCTTGAAATTATACCAATCTGTGCTGTTTAGCCATTCAGCAGTTATCTGACTAGTACTCAGAGCTATACAGTATGAAAGCCAGTCTACTTCATTTACCTTACATTGTGCATGTATACTAACTGGGAATAACGTGATATGCAGTTGTCAGCAAGGCCTGTTAGATGGCACAAACAACCATACACTGCTCTTTTGGTGGTGGGAGCAAAGGTGAATTCCTGTTATGGCACATCCAAGGGTACACTCTTCTTATAGAGGGTGGGCCAAGCTGAGGTCATGGTATGGCACAACTTTTCTATGTAAAGATATTCCATTACAAAAATATGATGCTAAACTGAGGCAATGCATTCATCACCAGTACTTTGGAAAGTTATGAATGTGTGAATCTTGCATGGCTGAGACTACTGCTTTCTAATGGACACATACAAGTGAAATAATTGTTTGCTGTCACATTACTTGACTTTCTGTACACATCTCCCACTTTTTACCTGCCTACTGTACCATGTGAGGAAATACTAGTACATGCCATAATAGTGTTATGCATTAAAGTACATATTCAGGACTTACTTTGTAAATGCTGTCTCTGTACTCCACACTTTGTGACATCCCTAGGAAAACAAGCATGGAGTCTGCATGGATGCTTTATACCTTGTTGAATAGCCTCACAAGATTGATTGATTAGCATACAGTTCACCTGCTTATGCAGTAATTAGCATCTCTGGAGCACTGACTATGACAGATGTAATCCATTAATAATGTACTCCATTATAAAAAGTGAAACATAACTAGCTAAAGTGATGTTGAGGAGAGTTAGTACATTGCTCAACTCACTAAGGCAACTGTATTTCTTTACAGTATTTCTCTATAGAGGTGTGTTGAACTCCAGTAGGTATGTTCCCATTTTGGTACCTATATAATGCATATGCTGCAATGTAGCTAAGAATAAATGTGAAGCAATGGCTTGCATACTTTAATCTGTATGCAGTAGTTAGAAGTGTAATGATAGCATTGCCTTGGTTATCAAGCCATTTCACAGGTGCACAGCATTGAGAATACCTGAAATGGGAATGCTGTGTTATGAATATGTACACCTGTTGCATGGACAGGTCCTTTGATAGCACTTTTAGCATCTCAAAGATGTTTTGCTAGCATGATGAGTCTTTAGCCTGTGATTTTGTTTCAAGGGGGAATAAAGATGAGTTAGTGCTAAGGCAGTCACTAGACTGCACTGTTATTTTGAGTGGGTGAGCATATTATACTTGCTGCTATGGCACAAACAAGGCTATATTTCTCTTGTTAGTCTCTCTGTTCTTGTATCCTCCATCTTGTTATTTTTAGAAATATGCAGACTCTTTCATGTTTTTCCAGGGGGGAATAGTGACAGCTTTCCTTTACTGCTTTATTGATAAACAGTTAAGTTGTAGCTATGTGATTCTCATGTATTATCATCCTTTCATCTTCTAGAACACAATATAGCTGCTCTTCATAGGTCCCTATTTACAGATACAGAAAATAATCTGGTTATTGATGCCTTAAGTCAACATGTTGCTGTCCTGTTGTCCAAGGGATGGGCCAATATGGCTGACCGTACAGCCCTCTGGAATGGATTAGTGACCAATATTAACACCGTTGGATGACACAGTCATACATATGAGCAGGTGTGGCACAGAACATCAGACATGGTAACTGCTGCATATAGGCATGCAGCTGCAGTGGCACATGATCATCAAGTCACAGGTGGAGGCCCTGCTGCAGAAGCCCCTCTCACTGCCACTGAGGAATTCCTGCCAGACATTGCCACCCAGGACAGTTCCCAGCAATCCATGGCACATTATGTTCTTGATGTGTATGCAACTCCTGCATCCCAGAAGGAGCTTCCAGGTATGTTTTATTATATGATAATTAGAATACTGTGATGTAGTGCACTAACTTCAGTAATGTATATGCCTGTGTCAGTTGTTTGTTGGGCAAGTGGTTTTAGGATTGCTACAGTTAGAAGCTTAATTTGAAGTTGTCGGCCACATTCTTGTTGACAATTGAGGCACTGCAGATATAGAGTTGTAAATGGATTACCCCCTGTTTTACTGTTAAATGTGATGCTGTTGCCATTACTTCTTGCTTTCCTTATTTCAGGACCATCAGGGATAGAAAGATGCAGGCCTCCTGCAGAGGGTAAGCCTAATATATGTATGTCAGTACTGTAGATAAATCTCAAGATATCTCATAATGTGTCCTCTCAGGCCTGTTGCATCTATTGCTGTACTGTTTGTTTTAGTGACAATAGTGTAGTTTTTTATCATATATTGCAGCATAATAGCACAAGCATTAATGCATTCTTGTGTTTCTCCCTTTTTATCACAGGTGAGCATGAAAGTTGGAGTGTGGGCACTCTGACACCTGATGTTAGTCTCTCAACAGACACTGAAAATGATGGTTGCCAAACTGAGGCACATTTATGGGGTGCAGAGGTTGAATCTGGCACAGCAGTTGACATCTAGTGACCCCCTACATTTTCCCCAGACACAGTCAGTAGCCCTACACCTACCCAGTGCACTGAGGTCAGAAATATTAGACAGGTGGAGGATGAGGACATAGATCAGGGGAGCATAGTTCCTGTGGCTTCAGTGTCTATTGAATCTGTCCATAGCCAAAGTGTTGGTGAAGTGTCATGCAGGAGTGTTGATAGGGGTGCTCAGGGTAGGCTTACTGTCCCTTCTCCATCTGGTGCAGATATCTCTTTGGGTGTCACTCAACAGATGTTTACAGCTGTCATGTAAGTGTAAGTGCATTTTGAGAGGTGCTCCAGACAAATGCTCAGGGTTCTAGATGTGGCACAGTCTGACATCTGTGACTGCCTTCACTGTGTAGCCAATTCAATGGATCAGTTGAATGACACATTGGAACATGGAGTGTCTGTGATAGAATGAGGGGTTTATATCATGGATAGTGCAGGTCTGTGATGACATGTCTGCTGGGACGGGGATGTCGTCCATGTAGGCATATGTTAACCACATCATCTGCTGCTAACCAATGTGGACATGCACTATCATGCTCCTGTATTGACAGCACTTACAGTGCATCATCAAGTAGTGTGCTGTCTACCCCCAGATGTGGCAAGCCATGGGGTTGGGCTCTAGGCATTCCCATGAAGGGAGCACATTCAGCATACACCAATCACAGTCAGGTATTAGCACTGCATCTGACCTTGGGCATGGAGGTGCCAGTGCATATCCTGGCAAAGCCAGGTCTCATGGTTGGAGGCAGTAACGATGAACTGACAGCTCTACCATGCACAGCTCACACCTGTCCAACATGCCAAGACATAGAGCTAGCACTGAGACTGGCTGTGTTCATACACACTGTCACACACCACTTTCACATGCAGGAGCCGTACAGACACACACACAACAGTTACATGGTTCAGTCTGCCTGCAATCCTGTTTTTATAGACAAACACTGAACAACCTTTGTTGTCAGCCTAGGCCTCTTGCCCCCCCACCATGACACCCTGTTCAAGTGATGATAACTGTGCCATATCCCTGATTTCTCTTTTTTTGATTCAATATACTAAATCATTATGTATGATGCACAGAGTGCTTAGCCACATTATTACTTAGTATATTTACATCTGCGTTGTTTAAATGTTAATTGTACGTGTGAGTTATATTTGCCTTGCCAAGTTGTACAATGGATAGCATAACCATTTCATTACTTCATATTGCATTTTCTTCTAAGGGTTATGAAGTCAACAACTACAATGTGTCTCATTACTTTCTATCTGTTCTCTTTAATGATTATGCAGAACAAACATATGATGCACATCATAAGTCAGCCCATCACATTGAGATCTCTGGATAGCATGACAACACTGTAGTATAATCTCATCAGAACAGTACAGTGTCATGCTCTTGGTTGCATCTACCTCACCAGAAACATGCATCTGCAGGACAGCCCACAGAGCTTTCTTATCAAGCTAACACAGAGCCTACAAATCATGCCATGATGTATGTGTACAAAATAAAACACATGTTGGTTTACTCTGTCTTTTATCGCATGATGTGATATTTATCTGACATCTAGGACACTGTCTGACCATGCCCTGGTGAGATACAAGCATGTACAGTATTCTGATATAGCAATGACATCAGCATTGTCTGCTGAGCATTTGGGAATAACTGTGCCCCACCTGCTGATGTAAAATGCCTGTAATATCAAGTTGCAACTGACTCACACACAAAGAGACATACACATACACACAACTGCAGTGATAACAGAACCCCAACCTAAGTACCCAAACTACAGAACTCAGTACTTTACACAAGTTCAATAGCATAAGGCTAACTTGGAGTGTGTCAGGCAACATCTTATAGCTGATGACATCAGCAGTGTCAGTTGAAGAGAATATAACAGTGTCCCACCTGCTGGTGTAAAATGCTCTCTAATATCAAATTACAACTCACTCACAAAGAGTCATATGCACACAGTTGACTGCAGGGAGATTAGAATGCCTACTTATCTAAGTGGACAGACTACAGAACACAGTACTCAATGCACAATGCACTAGATAGAGAACAAGTCTGACTTACACAGGTGAACTTATAGTAGGTGTCATCAGTAGGACCTGTGGGAGATAACAGCTTGGGACGCCAGTAAGGAATGAATGTGTAGGGATGAACAGCTATCCAAAAAATGACCAGTCATGCCATTGGAGAAGTAACTGCAGGATAGCACTTCTAATCTGCTGACTACAGACACACACACACACACACACACACACACACACACACACACACACACACACACACACACACAATCAACTGAAGTGAGAACAGAACCCCTACCTTTCTAAATGCACAGACTATGGAACACAGTACTTAACACGCATGCCAGGGAACAAGTCTGACATACAGGAGTGCAGTTGAACTTACAGTAGACATCATCATCAGGCCAAGTGAAGAACAACAGCATGGGAGGCCTGCATAGGCTCATAGTGTCATATGAGGCTAATAGTCTAATAGCATTAGGCTGCTTAGAAGCCTAACTGCATAACAACACAAGTACCCTTATTGAACATATTTGGATGTTTGAGTTTAGCACAGCAAGGTTGTGAGCGCCACCAAGTGGCACTATCTATGAGGGAGCACTTTGTCATATGTTTGATATATGTGTGGAAAAATAAACTGAGACCCCTCCCCAGGGTTGTAATGCTTGTGGGTGTGTGGCCAACTCATGGACTGATATCAGACAGCATAATTTATACATTTCCATAGCACATTGGACCATACCACTCAACCTTTTATAGCAAGGAATCTGGACAAAGCCATACATATTGGGTTGAAAAAGGACCAGATACAGGGACATGTTTTATATACTGCTCTTACAAACTTATACAGTTGATAGAATAACATGTTTTGCATTAATGTGAATTGTCTGAAGGGTAGAAGTTTTAAAATTCAAATGTCTGTCATTAGTTTCTGGATTCAGTAGTCAAGTATTTTCAAATTATTTGCCAGGAAAACAACATTTTATGAGTAGCAGGGCAAAAATGTGATGCCAAAATCCAGATATTCTACAAATATCTAAACAGGTGAAAGGTGTGCATTGGACAACAGATTTGTGCTATGGTTAACTAAGTGTATGTGCATGCAAGATACAGCTGCTTGTGCATAGGTAAGCAGTGTACAAATGCGAGCCACATTCCTAATGTGTGACAGTTGCATCATAATAGATTTTTATGATGGACAAAAGCATTTATTGACTGTGTCCAGTTTCTATAGTCACCTGTCTGCTTCCCAGGTGCTCCAGTATTAACAAAGCCACACCATGCAAGCCACATAAGCACAACCAAACCTGCAGTCATTGGTTTCCTCTATGTGACACATTGTGAAAACAGTGGAATAAAAAAAAAGAAATTAGGAAAATAAATGGAGAGGAAGACATACGTGAACTGAGCAAAAGCAAGGCATGACAAGCACACTACAAAATGATAACTACACATCAAGTATTTCAACATAATTTACAGTGCACTTACTGATAACACAACCTGGTAGGATTCTGTTTTCAAATATACATCTTCATCTTACTTGTCTGTGTTTCTTGGTACTTTATCAGTTATCTGAGCAGTACTGTGAAACATTTAAGTGTGTAAGGCATTCAATACCCATGGCCTTAAAATGTGTGCTGACATTAACTGTGAGTTATATGATATGCATTTGCCAGCAAGTGAAGACCAGTTGGGATGGCACAAACAGCTACTGCTCATTTGGGGAGACCATTCCTGAGTTACTGTTAAGGCACAAGTAAGGCTACACTGCACTTGCAGGGGGGCTCATGTACTGTTATGTCACAAACAAGCATAGCCTGTACTTTTGCTGGTAAGCAAAGTTGATACTGTTATGGCACAGACAAGGATATTGTTACTCTCCTTGTTCTGCTTCCTTCCTACTGTTTGATCTTGGGAAGGGTTGCGAAGTCAGAAACTGCAATGTGTATCAGTACTGTCTAACTTCTCTTTGTGGATTTTCTAGTACAAAAATATGGTGCAAAAATAAGGCCTTGTAATGAGCATCAGTATACTACAGAGATAGGACTGTGTGAATCTTTGACCCCTGAGACCTAGTACTTACTAATGGACACATATGAGAAAGTAAAGGTCTCTCTCTGCTGTCACATGTCAGACTAATTTTTGTACACACCCACAGCACTATTTACTTAATTACAGTTCCAACCTACTAAATACCAGGGTATGCCACAATATCATTTAAAAACTAAACTCTGTGTTCAAGACTTTCCTTGCAAATGCAGCAGTGGGCACATTTTGAGTTTAGGGCTGACTGTGTCTGATGCAATGAGTACACAGCCAGTACATGGGGGAGGTACATGTTGTGTGAGTTGCCTGGCATCAATTTTACTATGTGTGCAAGTAAGAAAAAGGTATTAGGCACCTAGGTGATCAGTGAATTTGTTATGCTTTCTCTTCTAGCCAAAGCAGTGACATAATGAACACGCCTACATCTGCCTGCAAGCACAGCAGCAGGTGGTTCCTCCTCTGAGCCCTCCTCTGACCGTGGCTGTGGTGACCTAGGTGTTGGTAGGGGGGGTGTTTCCCTTCCTCTAGCTGATCCTGCTGCAGCTCTTTCTGCAAGATCAGATTGTGTAGCATAGCACATAATGTGAAGACTTGTGCACATGCCTCTGGATTATACTGCAGGGCCCCACCAGATGTATCTAGGCACTGGAATCCTGACTTCAACAGACCAAACACACATTCTATGATGCTTCTGGTTTGGGAAAGTGCCTCATTATGGCATTCTTTTGTGGATGTGTGTGCACTTCTGATGGGTGTCAGCATCTATGGTTCCAAATCATAGCTGCCATCCCCCAGTAAATGGCCCCGTGGGATGTCCCCCCTAGAAAACATCTGATACATGATACAGTGTGATGTGTGCCAGATATGGGAGTCATGATAACTGCCGGGGGTGCCAGCACACACATTCAAGATTATTTCCTGGGTATTGCACACAACTTGGCAGTTGATGGAGTGGTATCCCTTGTGGTTAAAGTAGATTCTACTCTGCTCACCGGGTGGTACCTTGATGTGTACAAGACTGACATCTATGGCACCCAGTAATTCAGATTAGTGTGCTGCAGTATAGAAATGTTGCATATTGCTAGCCCTCTTCTCAGACATATGGGGAAAACATATGTACTCACTGGCATGTATGAGCATAGCATCCAGAAACTGGTGGAGGATCCTGGATGCTGGTACCTGTGACACACCCATCATGTCCCCAGTTGGTCTTTGGATAAAGTGCATTTATGTCATGGCCCTTACAAATGTATTTTTTTAATTTGTAGCTGTGATAGTCTAACATCCACATTGTGTAATTAGGTCATAATATGTGTGGAGTTACATGTTAAGGTCAATTCTGTACAAAATTTAAGAGCTTTTACTTGCTCTTGGTTTCATGTAGACTCCTTTCTGTGACTGTATTCAGAAAGTTTCTGACTACACGGCCAACACGGACACAGAGTCTACACAGTTACTTTAGGGGTTGTTGAATCTCTCCACCATGTTGATTTGCTTCATTAGCATACAATTCAGCTATTTATGATGTAATATGCATGCCACTGAAGTTTTTGTATTTGTGCGAGTTGGGAACAACAAATAAGTTGGAATTGTACTACATGAGCAAGTTCGTTTGTCAACAAACTATTGTTATTTTATGAAATAAAGATGCTGATTTTGTCTATGTTGGTACTTAGTGGTTGGAGCACTTTTAGTCTTTACTAATAGCAGCTAGTCAACTTGTTGTCCATACTCCTTAAATTTAAACAATTACTGCTAGCAAATTAGTCGTTGTAGGACATGGATTGTGAAATCCTATCATGTGCAGCATAAAAAGCGGTTCTTCGTAAAGCATGGGGAGCAGTTATAGTTTATTCCTAAACTTTTATGATAAGCTACAGCTTTCACCAAATTGTGATGGAAAATATGTGGTACTAGCATATATGTGAATTATGTTCTGTGAACCATACTGAGTTGTGGCATAAACCATTTGTGGCCCATCTTTTCTAGAACTGAGGCTATAATGTTGTTACCATTAAAAAATATATACAAAATACTATATAATAGATGCAAGAATTGGCACTCAGTATACATAAGACTTAAATCATTCTGAGATTAACAAAAAACAAGTGTCCCCATGGCACAGAGGGATAGATCTTTGACTATAGCCCTAATAATCTGTACTAAATATGAGGCCTGGATGACAGAAGTCAAACAGGAGGAAGAGTTGATTGCTAACGTCCTCATCTTAGGGTGAAGGTGGCTGGTTGTAAGCCTATCACTGGTGCACTTACTGTTGGTGGGGGGGGCAAAATGAACAGCAATAACATAACATGGGCTCGAAATATCAGCTTGTCAAGGAGTTCATCACTCCAGCAGAGGGTGGAGCATGGAAGCTTTTGGAATGTGGTTATAATGCAGCAGGCAGTGTACAATGCTTGCTGACCAACAAGGAGTGGGGATAGATGCACAAACAAAAAAAAAACCCAAGCTGGCCATAGAATGAAACTTACTGGCACATGGCTCTTATCTCTGATAGCTGGATATAAGAAAAGGTTAATGAAAGATACTCCCCCATTGAAATAACAGATGCACCTTAGGATAAAGTGTGGTGCTAAAGATTGACAGAGTAGTAAAATAAATGTCTCAGATGGGTGCAATGGATTGCTTGGTGGTCAGTCTGGCAAGACCAAAAAAAAAAAACCAAGCGCAAACAAAATGCGTTCTATAAAGTGGGAGGGGGCACAGTCTGGGAAACTGTCATATAGAAATGGGCATTAATGAACTTAAAAGTGTCTGTGTGTATGTGTGTGTGTGTGTGTGTGTGTGTGTGTGTGTGTGTGTGTGTGTGTGTGTGTGTGTGTGTGTGTGCTGTGTGTCATGTGCGCGTGTGTGTGTGTGCGTGTGTGTGTGTGTGTGTGTGTGTGTGTGTGTGTGTGTGTGTGTGTGTGTGTGTGTGTGTGTGTGTGTGTATGTGTGTCAGAATAAAATATTTATCAAACAGGCTTAACAAAACAAGATCCAAAAATCTAGAATAAAATATGCATATCTGTTTCATTCTGAGTCCTTCCATTCTTGAATTTTCCATTAACCCCCTTGATCCTTCAGGGTCATGGAAAACACAGAACCTATCCCTGACTAAAAGTGCATAAGATAGTGAAACTACCCCAAAATAGGTTGCAAACATCACAGGATGTATCCAAACACACACACACACACACACACACACACACACACACACACACACACATGAACACACACTCACAAACACGTATACACACACACACACACACACACACACACACACACACACACACACACACACACACACACACACACACACACACACACACACACCAAACATCTACTGGCAGTTTGGAAATCCAGAAGTTTATCTATTGCATATTTTGGAATGAAAAAGTCAAAAATACAGCTTTCCCCCAACACAACTGCAACAAGAAACAATAGGCAACACTGAAAAGACAGACTTCACTTGTGCCAAAAATATCAAACACAGTCCAAAAGAACAAGTACTTGATTGAACGATCAGA
This sequence comes from Protopterus annectens, assembly GCF_019279795.1. Taxonomy (NCBI): domain Eukaryota; kingdom Metazoa; phylum Chordata; order Ceratodontiformes; family Protopteridae; genus Protopterus; species Protopterus annectens. The sequence goes on from NC_056730.1 coordinate 623,958,719, forward strand.
ACATGGATTAAGCACTTTTGCCCACTAACCATGGTCTTCATCAGAATCAATTAATCAAACTCTTAAAAACCATTTAAATAGGTAGGTTCACCCAATAGATTCACTGTTCTCAAATGATCTCAATGAATTCTCATTTAAAGGGAAACTACACTTTCACTAGTAAAATTCCGTATGTTAAAACAATAATTAACATTCTTACATAATTCACTCATGTACAATATCATAAATACATAATTGAAAACGGGTTCTTGAGCCCAATGGACTATCCTGGTTAAACAAATGCAAATAAATAAATAAATAAAATAAATAAATAATTTAAAAAGTCACTATATCATAAAGCATGTAAAAATCTAAAACTAAAAACAAAAACAAATGTCATGGACTTTCTCTATAAAAACAATTAGGGCTCAAAGGAAATATGTACTACATTATTACTTATGAAAACAAAAAATTACATAAAGAAGACATAAAAAACTTCCTAACATATCTCTTCATAATAGAACAAATCCTGCATAAACTCTACAGCTATAAATGTCCTACTTAGAAGTGTGTTAACGTCCTAATGTCTAACCTCTAACATTGACCTAATGGGGAGTTATAATTTATTTCCGGGAAATTAGCAGCATTATGAAGTAATTGGCATCTAACCTCCTTCTCTCCCAATAATGCTTTAATATTCCCTCCTCTAGGGTTAGTTGTTAAGACATTCTGAAATACCAAACCTAAAAGTTGTGCATGAGGGGCTAGCATCCAAATATCTATATAAGGCATTTTTCCTATTTTTTTCTTAATATTATACATGTGCTCATAAATTCTGTTCTTAAGGGCTCTATCTCTCTTCCTGACATCGAACCCTAGACACTTACTACACTTAATTAAGTATGCCACATGCTTAGTGTTGCAATTCCCTTTTCTAAAATGAACCTTAGTTTTATTTATATTGTACAAAATTAAATATTCATCCTCTATAACTGCATAGCACTGTTTACAACTGCCACATTTTTAGCTAACCCCTCTTTCATACAATGCCTCATTTGAGTAGTAATACGAGTACTTGATTCAAATTTATTTTTAAGATTGTGTTCAGTTTTGTACACAAAAATTGGGTTTGTCTCCCAATACATTGTATACAGCTCCATCACTCCTCAACATATTCCAGTTTTTATCTAGAATAATTTTTTATAGTTTCAGTAGATGAGTTATATTCTAAAACACAGGCTCTACTAAAATAATTGTTTTTATTCTTCTTTTTTTGCGATTTTGATGTTATTAATACATCCGACCCCAGTTCTTAATAAAGGCTTATACTTGTTTCCCCATTCTTTTATCACATATTGGGTAACATTATTTATCACTGCTGGTGGATATCCTTTGTTAAAAAAACATAGAACTTATATAGTCCACTTCTCTCGTCATGTCCTCACAATCAGAAGTCATCCTTGCAGCTCTTATACACTGCTCTTTCAAGATACTTTTTTTTCTGACTCCAAGGATGACAACTTGAGTATTCTAAATATGAATTACTATATGTGTTTTTGCTGTAAATCCTAGATTTAAACCCACTGTCTGAATGTGATACAAATGTATACAAGTAAGAAATGCCATGTCTACTATATGAATGGGTGAATTTTAAGAAGGAGCTGGTTTTATTTAAATATTCAACAAATTCATCTATCTCTTTGCTAGTACCTTATAATAATATAAAAATATCATCCAAAAAATGTACAAAGCATTTAATGCTGTTGAAATATGTACTTTTAAGGATGTGTTGGTCCTCCCAATCCAATAAAACCATATTTGCGAAAATGGGGGTGCAGGCTGCACCCATAGCTACACCTCTTGTCTGTCTATAGTATTCACCTTCAAAATAAATAAAGTTATCTAATACAAGGGTCATGAATTCAACTATCAAGCTAACTTTTTCCCAGTGAAAGCCTGCATATTTCCTCATACTATTACTGAAACAATCAAGTCCATCTTCCTTAGGGATACAAGAGAATAAATTGATTACATCTATAGCCAAATTTTGGAATGCAGACAAAAGTAGTTACCATAATTCCACATCAGTCACTGTTGCTTCTTCAAAGCTTTTGGTTCTTCAATACATTTCTTGGCTGTATCATCTTCTGTCTGGAATCTGTACATCCTCCCTGGTTCTGAACATGATTTTGACAGGTGCTTCACCTTCTTCTCATATGTTAATGACATTTCTTAGGTGTATATACTGTGTGTAAGTGTCTGTACATAACATGTGTGTGTGTGTGTGTGTGTGTGTGTGTGTGTGTGTGTGTGTGTGTGTGTGTGTGTGTGTGTGTGTCTATGTGTTTGTATCCTTTTGTCTGTTTGTGTGCATGCATATCTGTGTGTATATCCTATGCTGTGTTGACTAACCATTGAGGAATAGAAGATTAGTTACATAGTTACACTGCCTTGTGCCCACTGAGTTCTGGGAAGGACTCACAATGCCTCACATTTCTGAATTAGAATGAACAGGTTATTAGAGAAGGAATGAAACAGTGAATGAGCAAATGAGTGAGTAACTTTTAAAATGGCATTTGCAAGATAAGACATGACAAAATAAGGAATTATGTTATATTAATGCATGCAGAAAATGTGCCAATTCTATATGACAACAGTTAATAATATACACTGTGTTGCTTATAAGCTGGCAACTGTTATATCATAAATAAAATATGCTAATTCTATAAAACCAACAGGCAATAATATAAAGTGCATTGCTTCTTTTCTGGAAATTCTAAAACTGTTTATGAGAACAGTACAGATAAGCAAGTATTTTCTTACAATTAGGCTCTGTACTAACACTTAAGAAAGAATCAGAGGTTACAATTACTTAAAGAAGAATACAAGCATCATCAATAAAAAATATAAACCAATAGCAATAAAGCATTGTACCATGAAATATTGAATGATAAAAAGAGCAAACAACCAAAAAAAGAGTGATCTAGAATGATCAATATCAACAAATTAATTTTTTTTGCAGGGGTACTAGCTCCCTACACCCCCACATACCCTGCTAATTATATATACAAACTCCAAGATTGTACAATAATGGTTCATAGGTTCATAGGTTCATACTAGGCTATCTGCCCAAGGGCATTTATAAGCCTAGCCCATAGTTATGTGGCTTTCGCCACCCCTTTAGTTTGAATAAAACTATGCCTATTATTTTGCTGTGCCTCTGTCAAGCAGCGACACTGAAGTAATCCCTGGGGTATATCTGCGATCTCCCATCCATTGGTCAAGATTCCTCTTGAACAAGGCCAGCGAGGTGCTCTGCCTCACATGTACTGGGATTTTGTTCCACAGCATAGGGAGTCTCTGGGTGATGAATTTGTCCCTCCAGCACGTTCTATTTATAACCATGTCAAGGTTTAAGTCTCCCGCCCTTGTGGTTCTGAGGGATCTAGATTTTTTGAGGTGAAGCATATTCATCAAATCTGGGTTTGTCATGGCCTTATATGTCAGGCACAGGTCACCTCTGAGCAAGCGGTATGAGACTGAATAGAGCTGGAGTTCTTTCAGTCGGGCAGCATAAGACATATTTTTGAGACCCTTTATCCTTTTGGTGAGGAACTTTTGGGGCCTTTCCAGCTGCTGCAGGTGTCTGGTCAGATACATTCCGAATGGGGCATTGTACTCAATCATAGGTCTAATGAGTGATGAGTACAGGGGGACGATGACCTCCCTTGATCTAGATGTGAATCCCTTCATGATCAGGTGGGCAATGTAGAAGGTTTTCCTAACTACTTTAGCAACATGAGTGTCAAGCGAAGGCTACTGTCAACCTGGGTCCCCAGATCCCTGATGACTTCTTCTGTGCTCACTGGATTGCCACCTATATGGTAGCTAGGGGTAACCTTGTTTTTCCTGAAGGGTATGACTATGCATTTCTTGGCGTTTAACTTTAGGCAATGGCTCTGGCACCAGTTATCCATTTCTGTGAGGCCCTTCTGAAGGATATCTGTGTCAGATGTGTTTTTCGACTATCAGTTTGCAGTCATCTGCAAACTTTGTCAGCCATAACCCTCCTGTGTTTGCTTGTACTTCAGAAAAGTAGATGCCGAACAAGAGTGGACCCAGGACTGAGCCCTGTGGGACACCACTTGTGACAGGCTTTGAGTCTGACATGGCTCCAGCAACTCTGACCCTGTGGGTTCTGTCACTTAGTCAGTTTGCAACCCATCTTGTGATGTATGGGTTTACATTCAAGCTGATGAGTATTTCGATGATACTGAGTGGGGTATTGTGTCGAAGGCCTTTGCCAGGTCGAGGTAGGCTGTATGGACTGCCTTTCCCTCATCAATGGCCTTGGTGACTGTCTCGAAAAAGTCAACCAAGTTTAAAAGGCATGATCTGCCTTTGACAAAGCCAAACTGGGTTGGATCCAAAGTCTGCAAGTTCCCTATGTCTTTATTTATGAGTTCCATTATGATCCTCTCCATGGCTTTGCAGATAAGGCTTGTCAAGCTAATGGGGGTGGAGGCACCGCCCTTGTGAAGTGGGACCACAGTCGCCGTGCGCCACTCCTTATCCTGAGGTGAGGCTAAGATTAAACAGCTGTTCTAACTGTGGGTTTAATTCCTCATTGAGTTCGTGGAGCACACAGCCGGGGACACCATCCGGTCCCATGGATGCTGTGTGTTTTGCCTTGGAGGGCGCAGTTCTCTCCTGGCCATTGGCGATCTTTGGGGGGGCTACAATCCTCTGGTGTAGATATCTCTCCTTTTGGGGGGAGAAGTTTGCACTGAACCTGTCAGCCAGTATGTTGGCAATGTGTGTAGGTTCAGTAATCTTCACATCATTTTGAACTAATTCTGAGCATATCTGGGAGCTTCCTCCTAGGTTTCTAACATAGCTAAAGAAGGCCTTATGATTGTCTTTTGAGTCCTTGGCGATTTTTCTCCCAAAATTTGCCTTGGATGATTTTATGAGAGCTCTTAGTTTTTTACTTATAATGATCAAAGGTGTCTTACCTTTCAAGGATTTTGCTCTATCTTGTAGTAGCTTCCTCCTTTTGTTGTAGAGCTTGTTTATGGCTGGGGTCCACCAGACTGGACGCTTGCCTTTGGTACAAAGAGTCTTAGTTTTGTTTGGGATTGCCTGATCCATGCAGTCCTGTAGGTGCTGGTAGAAGTCATTTGTAAGTGATTCAGCGGTTTGAGTAATGTTTACCACTGGCTCAGGGGCCTTAAAGGAGAACACGCTAGTTTTTAGAAGTGTGAAGTCGGCTTTTGAGAAGTTTTTCACTGTGGTCTTTTTATTTCAGGTGGGGCGGGATGAGGACCTCCAGCGAGATTAGTTTATGATCTGATCTCACCAGTGAGGGGTATACTTCTGGTGTTGAACATTGTGATCCCATGTTCGTGATGATGAGATCAAGTATGTTTTCTCCTCTTGTGGGGATGGTGACTAGTTGTTCCATGGCATTTGAGTTTATGAACTCCAGGAACCTTTGGGCTAGAGTGTTTGGGCTTGAGTAGTGTTCCCAGTCTATATTAGGGTAGTTGAAATCACCTAGTATGATGGTGTTTGGAGATACATTTATCCCCTCCAATGTTTTCAGGAAGGCCATGTGAGGTTCCTGAGTTTGAGAGGGTGGCCTGTAACATGCTACAAATTGCAGAGCAGTCTTGCCTATGGTTAATTGCACCTGGATGGTCTCCGATGTATCGTGCGTTGCCACCAACCTTGAGGTGTGGGTGTCCTTTATGAATATGGACACCCCCCCCTCCTTTCTTGGTGTTGTCCGGATTTTGGGGCCGGAGCATGATATGAGGTGAAACCTGATAGTGCTGGGGTGCTCTCAGGAGCCTTGAACCAGGTTTCTGTCACAGCACAGACATTGATGTTCTCCATACTAAGAAGGGCCTCGAGTGCGTGCATCTTGAGATTGAGACTTCTGGCATTGAGCAGCATTACCCTTAGTTTTTTTCCTTTTTTGTGTTCTAGGGTGGTAGGTTTAGAATTTGAGCCTTGCCTAAAAAAGGCACTATGATATGAGGTGAAACCTGATAGTGCTGGGGCCTTTGCCAATATCCGGAAGCCTAGGGGTGACAGGTGCAAGCCATCCCTTGCAAAGCAGCATGGCTTGTCCAGCATGTCATCCCAGGCAGACAGACATTGGATCCCCTTTGAATGACACCAGAATTTAAGCCAATTATTAAAGCTGATCATCTTATCACTGTATTGTGGCATCATTCTAGGTGAAGGTAGGATACTGCTCAAGGTCAGGGTCATACCTGCCTGGGCTACATAATCAGAGAGCTCCTCAATGTCTCTTTTCATGTAGTCCAAGGAGGTGCGCCTCAGGTCGTTGACACCAGCGTGGACAATGACTGAGTCGTGCCTTTACCTGCTGTTGAGAGACCTGAGTGCTTGTGTTATGTGGCGGATTCTAGCCCGACAGGCAGCTTACTGTGACCTTCTCCTTACTCAGTCTGGTGGCGGGACGTCAGTGTGTCTGACTATGGAGTCACATATGACAAGTATGTTTGGTGTTGTATTTGGCCTTAAGGGCAGTGACTGCTTTGCACACTGATTTTGTTGTTTATGTGTTGTTTGTGTGGTGTATTGAGTTTGCAGTTGCTTGGGTGTCTGCTTTGGAGGCCTCTGTTGTTAAGGTAAATTTTACTCAGAGCCTCAGTATGTCTTAGTGTGTTTATGTGTTTGATTCAGTGGTGTGGTTGAGTTATGTGAGACTGGTATTGTGGTGTGTGTAGTTGCCTTCTCCACCTGCCTGGTCTTGCCAGTCCTGAGTTGAGAGAGCTCAGCCTCCAGTCTGGCTAAATAGCTGCATCTCTCACAAGTGTTAGTGTTACGTGGGAGGAGGAGAGGGTTGTCCGTGTACATGAGGCAATTGTAACATTGTCTCAGAATTCCCAGATTCACCAACTGGGCAGGAGAGGACGCCAGCATCTGACCCTTCGACATGCTAGAAAGAATTATGAGTTGGTATGAGACAGAAAAGTAGTGGGCTTAGCAGGAAGTGGGCACTCCTGGGGGTTTTGCTAGTGAGAGATTTGTATAATATAGGAGTGCTTGACCTGCAAAGAGAATGCTTATAAGACAAGGGATATGCTTATAAGACAAGTGCTGAGCTTTTGAGAAGAAAAAGCTATTTGGAACAAGTGCTGCACTTTTTAGTGAAGGTGAAACTGTTTAGGTTCCTAACAGAGCAGTTCTAAGGGAAAAATTGAAGAACAGACTTTCTGGAGCCAGAAAGAGTTTAACCTTGTTTAACGGCTGCCCGATGCTGCTCTAGTGGCAACTCAGCTATCACAGCTAAAGCACGTTAAAGCGTGCTTGATAGCAGGGGCTGGAAAGAAGCAGGAATAGACCCAAAATGGACAATAAAACTACAGTTTCAAGTCAGTAACCACCTCTACGGGGGGCAGGGAAGCTGCTCAATGTTATTCACTGCCACTGATCACAGAGAGACCCTCCTTCAGCCCAAGCAAAAACAGCCTCACAGAAACTTTCAAACAGTTCAGGAACAGCAAGCCTGTAACTGAACTTTTTTAACTCTCAGAAAAGTGGGAAAAAAGCAAGATTTTTTTTTTGTTTTTGTTTTTACAGAGATAGCAGAGGTTCACAAGTAATATCAAGTTATAACAGTGCAGTAAATGACCCCACACAAGAGTGCTAGGTCAAGGACAGAAAATATGCAAGGTTTCAGAAAAAAATGATTTAAAATTAAGTGCAAACAGGAAATTCAGCAAACAGCTTTTGGTTGTGCTCTAAATACAGCTACTAATACAGAAATCAAGTTTAACAAGCCAGAAAATGCTCAAGCTAGGCAGCTATGCAGAAAAACTTAGCAAATAAACAGAGAAAAATACTTAAAATCTCAAAAGTGGCTCCCTTCTTCTCTCAGCGTTTTTTCCTCTTGGAGGATGCTTCACCAACAGCCAACAAGCCCGAAAAGACGCCCAAACCACGAGGCAACTAGGTTTTAAGAGAGGAAGATGAATGAGTTTTGGAAATGACCCTAGTGGCCAATAAAACTACAGTTTCAAGTCAGTAACCACCTCTAAAGCTGCTCAATGTTATTCACTGCCACTGATCACAGAGAGACCCTCCTTCAGCCCAAGCAAAAATGGCCTCACAGAAACTTTCAAACAGTTCAGGAACAGCAAGCCTGTAACTGAACTTTTTTAACTCTCAGAAAACTGGGGAAAAAAAGCAAGATTTTTTTTTGTTTTTACAGAGATAGCAGAGGTTCACAAGTAATATCAAGTTATAACAGTGCAGTAAATGACCCCACACAAGAGTGCTAGGTCAAGGACAGAAAATATGCAAGTTTTAAGAAAAAAAGATTTAAAATTAAGTGCAAACAGGAAATTCAGCAAACAGCTTTTGGTTGTGCTCTAAATACAGCTACTAATACAGAAATCAAGTTTAACAAGCCAGAAAATGCTCAAGCTAGGCAGCTATGCAGAAAAACTTAGCAAATAAACAGAGAAAAATACTTAAAATCTCAAAAGTGGCTCCTTCTTCTCTCAGCGTTTTTCCTCTTGGAGGTGCTTCACCAACAGCCAACAAGCCTGAAAAGATGCCCAAACCAGAGACAACTAGGTTTTAAGAGGAAGATGAAGGAGTTTTGGAAATGACCCTAGTGGCCAATAAAACTACAGTTTCAAGTCAGTAACCACCTCACGGGGCAGGAAGCTGCTCAATGTTATTCACTGCCACTGATCACAGAGAGACCCTCCTTCAGCCCAAGCAAAAATGGCCTCACAGAAACTTTCAAACCGTTCAGGAACAGCAAGCCTGTAACTGGACTTTTTTAACTCTCAGCAAACTGGGAAAAAGCAAGATTTTTTTTGTTTTTTGTTTTTTACAGAGATAGCAGAGGTTCACAAGTAATATCAAGTTATAACAGTGCAGTAAATGACCCCACACAAGAGTGCTAGGTCAAGGACAGAAAATATGCAAGGTTTCAGAAAAAAATGATTTAAAATTAAGTGCAAACAGGAAATTCAGCAAACAGCTTTTGGTTGTGCTCTAAATACAGCTACTAATACATAAATCAAGTTTAACAAGCCAGAAAATGCTCAAGCTAGGCAGCTATGCAGAAAAACTTAGCAAATAAACAGAGAAAAAATACTTAAAATCTCAAAAGTGGCTCCCTTCTTCTCTCAGCGTTTTTTCCTCTTGGAGGGTGCTTCACCAACAGCCAACAAGCCTGAAAAAGGAAATTCCCTGATCTCACTGCACCATAATCTCATACAAAAATGCTGCTGGCTAAAACCCTATTAAAAAGAACTTTTGCTCATATGAGTGTTCGCTCGTATCTACAGACACAAAAATCATTTGCATATATGAGCATTCACTGTTTTGACCTACAATCCAGTGAAGGTATAGACCAATAAGATTGACCTGTATTTTGGGAAATGCATTTGTAGGAGCTTTGTTTAATTTATTTGTGATAACAATATGTGTTCTGTTCATTTAGGCATGTATCCATAAGGTTTCCAAGCTATTGATCAAAGTTGGCTAATATCATAGAATTTTATGATATTAGTGCAACAGATGCCGATGTCTTGACATCTTACCCAGAAAACGGTTCATAAGAAGATTAAAAAACAAAGGGAAATGTCAATGTGGGCATCCAATCTCTTGTTGACAATATTGCCTTCAATTTCTAATAGTTGCAAATGGGTGAAAAAGGTGTCATCTCCACTCACACTGCTACTGGCAAATACTTCTGTACCAGCCTCCAGTGCAGGGCAACCTGATGCAGGTGGTACAGGTAGGACAGGAGGTTTGGAGAAAATTGTGGCAGGCTGGGACCTAGATGTGATGAGTTCTTCAGCTGTTGGTTGTAGCGTTGGTGATGGTGCAGCTGCCACCTGTGGGACGGACAGTCAAGCCTTACCAGTGAGCCAGTTGCAGGTTGCTGTACTGCTGTTGCATATAACAGTAAAACAAATGGAAAGAAACTTTATTTATTTATTTGTTTGTTTGTTTTTGTTTATTTATTTTTTATATTTTTATTTTATTTGACATTTGTTTACTGGGAAAGTCCAGCTGGTATAATATCTCATTTTCAGCAGAGGCTCGTGGAGAAAAGCTCCACATTGACATAATATAGTTACAGTTATTACAAAGCCTAATACAGAAGAATGTCTAAGTAAAAATTCAGCTTCATTTTATCCAATGTGAACCTATACATACATAGTGCAAATATTTGGACAGATATAAAAAGTTAAAAAAAATTGTCAATTGATAAAGTATTCACAAGTTGCAGTTCATATGAATGACATTAAACACATTAAGTACACTATTTGGAACAGAGATGACTAGATAATATAGCCCAGGCAAAAATATATTTCTCCTGTGTCTAAGAAATAGATTTTACTAAATGGAAGAAGGGAGGAACTAGTTTAGCCTGGAGTGTTGCAGGAGCAGAGCTAAGTTTCATTTAAGTAGTCTTTTAGTAATTGTTTGAAAAAAACGCATGTAAGAGAAAGGATAGAAACAGCGTGAGTGGGAGAAGAGCAACACAAGCACAGTGAAAAATTAAAACTGCATTCATTATTAACAGCTCACTCAAGAACACTTCAGACATATCTGTTATTTATACAATTCTCAAAAATCATTTTATCAAAACAGATGTTTCTTTTTGGAATTATTCAAGTGAAGTTAATAGACAAGTATTCTCAGAAAAAGATAAAAACATTGTTTACAGTTGATGATGGAATCCACATCTTCCCCGTTCTAGCATGTATACACATGGAAATTTTTACATAGATGTTTTTTCACCCCACACAGACTAGCAATAATATATAAGAAAGAGGAAATGAAATGCTGGAGATGTGGACACCCTGATGCTGACTGGATACATATGGTTGTTAATTGCAAACTAATTTCCCCATTTTGGTTACACTTTAAATATCTTTGTAAAGTTCTATGGAATGACAACTGTATAATTTCAAACTCCCTTATCCTTTTCAGTGTTCCTGTTCCTGAAGTCATTCCTATAAAACAAACATATTTACTATGGTCTATCTTCTCTATAGCATGGAAAATTGTTACTAAAATTGGAAATCCCACCCAATCTACTCATGTCTTGAAAGTTGAGTTTATTTATCTTGTGAAATAATTTTGTATGAATGAGATTGCTACTATAAAAGCAAGGACTAACACAGACCTCATCATTTAATTGCTTGGATATAATTGCTTAATCTGTTAGAGAAATATTAAGTGTGAGCCTAAGTATATTGCTTTTTTAGTTGTTATGGACATTGGGCAGGATTCACGAAGCCTCTGTGTAAGGGTTACAAGGCTTACACGGAGGCTGCAGTTAAACGGTGTGACGTCAGCATGTCATGCATATGCATGAGGGCATGCTGAATCACACCTAAGGCTAACATGGTCCATGTAAGACAGTAGGGGGCATGTCCGTAGGGTGAGCCCTGCAAACGGACACGCCCCCAGAAGAGTAAAAGTCCCAAAAGTAAACGCCCACGACAGAGTCCATGGAAATGTGAATAAACACAACACAACACATGCCCCCACAGACTATGAACATAAAATGTATAAATGAACATCTTATATTTTCTTTTGTAAGTTGTAAAGATGTTTGCCCGTGAGTGCGCTCATTTGCGCTGGCATGCCTGGCACTTAGTCACAGTTAGCAGTCAGTGGAAAAGCATATAAGAACTAAATATGCAAAGCAAACTGAGAAGCAATAGCGTAGCGGTAGAGACGTTGGCTGAAGAGCAGGCAGTCATGGTTCGAGCCTCCACAACATCAATTTTTATTTTTAGTGAAATAAGCACGAAACAATTCCCTGACATATATGTACATATATAAAATAATATTTTATGTAAAATGTAATGAAATGGGCCATGTATTTTGAAGAAATGTGAGATAATAAAAAAAAATGTCAGATGTGCCTATAGCTGAGCTACAGTGTAACAAGTTGAGGATATCTGCCTGTAGGTGAGCATTGTTTTAACAGGTGTAAAATGAGTGCCCGTAGGTGAGCAGTGGTTTAATAGATGTAAAATGAGTGCTCAGGGTTGAGCAGCATTTTAACACGCTGAAACTGTGTGCCTGTAGCTGAGTTGAGCGTAATATGTGTGCTGACAGCCAAACCACACGTAAACAAGCGTGATCCATTTGCGCGGAGCTGCGCACCGCGCCAACAAGCTAACCGACGGGCAACGTTGAGCAAGCTGTATCAAAACTGCCTTTACACAGACACACCTCCTAGCCTGTGTAGACAGTCATAAAATATAAAAAGCAATGGCCAGGTTTGAACCCAGGATACCATGCACCATAGTCAAAGTACTGAACCACTAAGCCATGACAGTTGCACTTAGAAAAGCAGTAATAGCATATATATAGGAATGAATAGAAAGAGGAGCATGACAAAGCAGGTTTTGTGAAGCTGATACAATTCCAAAATGGCCAATCACAGATAAGTGCGGGAAAAATGGCATATATAAGCCCCATAGGCAGGAATACACAGCATAACCGATTGTGGAACCGACTTGCAGCCAGGATGTCAGGTGTAGGAGAGGGTAGTTGCTTCGAGCACAGAGGTGGGGCGTTGAGGAGTCCAAATATATGGTTTGGCTCCTCGTCCATAATCATGAGGCCCAACTCATGCAGGGCCACGTCCTGTGGGGAGCATATAGGGCTGAGGCATGGGACCGGTTGGCACATGATCTCACCAGTGCCACAGGAATACCAAGGACTGGTGAGCAGGTCTGTCACCACCATGCGGACCTGAAGAGACGGAAGCAGGACCAACTGAACCGTTGGATCCAGCAGGCATGGCAAATGCCCAATGCCCCACTACTGAGTAAGTTACATGTAATTATGTATGCAAGAAATTAACCTAGCTTATATTATGGAGATGTGTATTCCAATATTACATCATTTATATTACAGCTGCAGGTGTCCGTTCTGCGAACCGTCGAGCCTATGGCGATAGGCTGGGGAGGTTGCGCCACCAGGCAGGTCAGTAATTCTCTCCCTGTAACTGTAAATAAATATATAAGTATGGCAGTTAGCAAAAGAGTGCAGTCTAGTCACTAATTAATAAAATGTGCAAGTAACAGTGTAAGAGAGTTTGCAAGTATTGCTTGATTACAAAAGTGTGATGCAGCCTGTAATCTAAACATAAAAATGAAACAAGTCTAAAATAAAGATGTCCCACCTGTAATATAATGGTACATAACCTGCAGCAGGCTGAAAAGTACAGCTGCAGAAGCTGAGTAAAACACATGTGTGAAATATATCCCTGTTGAAATTTTGAAACATGACATAAGTGAGACTGTTGGAAAGGATTGTTATAACTAAAGGTAAAACATGTCAATAAAGCCTAGAATTAAGTACCATCCTGAATTTTAAAAATAAAACAAGTGAGAGAGTGCGAGAAAGAGGTATGAATCCACCAATAAAGTAGTAATAACACCTGAATAAAGTATACTGCAGTCAGTACAGAATGAAATTAATGTGACAGGCAGAACCAAACAGCAACATGTGTTGAAAACAGAACTGAAGCTGGAATGTGTGTCCCAAACTCTGGATATGTTGCTCTCAGTCTGCAATATGCAGATAGTATGGTTGTCTGAAATACCAAACATCCACAGTTGTCTATAGCCATATAAAGCAAATGTAGCAGGATGATGTAGCTGAACAGAGCCAGATATGAATGTGTATGAATAAATATGAAATGTATATTGACGTAGCAGTAACATTCCTATCACCAACCTGAAGTAGTTATCACATAGGAAACTGAGGCAGACCTGTAGTGTGTATATATCTGCAGCTAGTAGAAATGTACAGCATATGTATAGGTATTTGAAGTTGTTAATTAAATATTTTTTCACCCTACCCTATAACCACAAATAATCCATTCCACGTGAAATGGGTATGTGCAATCACAATAAACACCCCTGGACATTTGTCCTGTTGGTTCATACATATTTGCATGTACGTTGATGCATCTGCCCTATTCATACATCCAAACCTGATGGCCTGTTGCCATCAATCAACCCTGCATGTTGTTGGAATGTGTATTGCTGTTCAAATTATGCACGTGTTATGTTTGCTGTTCAATGGCTTGAATTTATGGGTGTTTGGTTAATGGGAAAACTAATGCATGCTGTTACAACTAATTGTGAATAGTATTGTACGTTACTAACCCAAACTGTCATAACATAATGCAAAACATAGGACGACAGGGAAGGCGGGTTCCAGCGGACCCACCTCTCCCACCTCAGCTGGCGAGTGCACCTGGCAGTAGTGCCTAGGCCGGACCCTCCTCCGGTGGCCCTGTGCCACCTGCGGGTGAAAGTGCTGCAGGGGATGGGGCTTGTCCCCCCTCTGCAAGCGTGGCTGGAGGAGAACATCAACTCACCCTCCATAGTGTCTGGACTGTGGTGCGTAGGGAGATCCGGCACGCTGTGCTTGGGCCCCTATGCCAGCTTGAGGCATGGGTGGCCCAACTCACGGGCATGCCTGCTGCCTGGCCTACACAGCCCCCAGCACAGCCCTGTCCTGGGCAGTGAAGGCACAGTGGCAACTGCCCATGGGTGGGGATCTCAGTTCCACTGTTGCCATCTGTGGGCTCATGGGCTCGAGATATCCAAGCATCCATCCCCTCAATTGTGTAACCCCCCCACATGTGTCATACACTGCCCCTGTATGCGTCTTGTTTGTCTTGTCTGTTAACCTCCCCAACCTACCTCCCCAGCTATACCGACTTCCTGTACCTGACAAACCACTCTCACCTGAAAAAAAAAAAAGAAAGGGCACTCTGTACCCACAAAAAAATTATGCCCCATACATAGCTGCCCATTTTGCACACATGTCTGCTGGACATTTAAACTGGCAATTACAATTGGCTGTACAACAAGTATTATTGTTGTTCTTACACCTCTCTCAGGGGTGGAAGGTTTCAAATTTCATACCAAATTACAAACATATGCGCAGCTGTTGCTGATGAAGAAATGGGCAGCTATGGGCCTTTCCTACATCCCTCCTGCAAAACCCGAGCTTGTTTTCCTACTGTCCTACCCTCTTTGTGACCCCTTTTTCACCACTTTCTTATCTCCCCATTTTCTTTTCTTTCAAAGAAAATAGCGCAGGTGTGCGCGAGAGTAAGCACTTGTAAGCAGTCGTAAGCGGATGTGCACGAAGCTAAGCGGCAGTGCGCATGCATGACCTCCGCGCAAATCAGCACTAACCCGCTTACAACTGCTTAAAAGTGCCTTAGTCACTTTGAATGACAAGGCCTGTAGTTTTCTCAGCAGCAAAATAAAATACCTCCCTCAGTCTCAAACCCAGGACCTTGGAAACAGTAGTCTGCATGACTTACCACTAAGCCATGAGTGCCATACAAGAATATTGTGCTGAAAGAAATATATCATAAAATAGTAGGAATTAATGTAAAGGGAATATACAAGTCTAGTACACAAAGCATGTCATGTATATTTACTGTCAAATCTAGTGGATTTGTAAAATAGTACTGTGTGCTGAGAAACTGTCATGCTAGTTGGTAGCTACTAGTTAATAATGTCACAGTAGCATCTGGCAAGCCACACACATACTCAGAGCAGGATAAACACTGCCATAGTTGAATAGTTAAGAGTTCAGACATAGCAACTGTGACTGAGTTACAGGGATGTCCCTGATGTGAAAACAAATGTCAACTGTGCCCCACTGACACCCTGCCAAATGTACTAACAGTAGGCAGAAAGGTGTAACTACACATGCAATGGTAACTATGACTGACTGAAGGTATGCACCACCTGCACGGCACAAATGGTGTACTAATACATATGCTTGAAATAACCCACAGTCACAACTGCAGAGTATCAGAATATGTCACTGGAGTAACCCACTACTATGTATCATTCCATGAGGCTGATAAAAGATGCACCGGAGAGTATCTGAGGCCTGCTCAGCAGCATGATCAAATACCCCTGTAAGTGTCAAGGCCCACACCATGGCCAGACCATACTGCATGCAGTAACACCCTACCACAACAAACACATAGGGAATTGCTGGCCAAACAGATTTAGCAAGCATTACAAGCTGTGAATGTAAATAGAAAATAGGAAAGCTATAGCAACACATAACAGTAAAGACACCTAGCAGGCATACAAGGAGCGAATGTAAAGGCCAAATACTGAAGCCATAGCAACAGATTGCAAGAGCCACTGCTATATACCAGTTACACCACAATCCCCACAGGAAAGCACACACACCCATATACACAGTATTACTAGTCGTAGGTGTCAGTTTACAGACACATGGAGAACAGGACACTGGAGGAAGGAATACTCAGCTTACAGAACAACATGCATTGCAGTGTCTACAACACAGCCTGAAATATGAGAGACATACCAACCTTTACACTCACAGAACAGTGTCCACAGCAAACCAGCATGGTCCCCACCCTGATAATCTGAAAGGACTGTGCCTACCTAACAGACCTTTTTATAGCACAGGCCCGTAATCACAGTGAGAACTGCAATCACTACACAACAGGCTGCATGCAACTAGTAAATGCTGGCTAACAACTGGTGCAGAGGCCATCACATGGACATGTGCAGATTCCTACAAAAGCATCCTGTACTCCCAGTCCACACATGCAATACGGTCATTGCACCCGCTGGAGGTAGAGAGAGAGAGAGAGAGAGAGAGAGAGAAAACAAAAAAAAAAAAGAAAGAAAGAAAGAAAGAAAGAAAGAAAGAAAGAAAGAAAGAAAGAAAGAAAGAAAGAAAGAGAAAGAAATAACAAACCTGAAACAACAAAGCAAAGAGGCAGACAGCAGGCCAAGCAACTGCAAGCCTACACAAACAGCTGCAACAAACACAGGTAATGTAAAGTACTACTATAATACTCTACATACTGTGAACCCTCCAGATGTGTTATTGGTCTGTATCTATGTATATGAGGATGTGCATAGGGATGGGGACATACTGAAACTGTCACTGAAGGCTCCACATACATATGTATGTGATGGTAGCTATGTGCACATAGCAATGTAGGTTGTAGTGCAATGTACACGTAGGTGATACAGTAATGGGTGTTCAGCAGTACGTTACTGTGTGTATACATATGTGGAACTAAAAAGGAGTATGTATATATATATATATATATATATATATATATATATATATATATATATATATATATAATGTGTATAGATACATATGTATAGATACATATATATATATATATATATATATATATATATATATATATATATATATATATAATATGCATATGTGTATACATAGATAGAGAGGGATGTAGAAATACATAGACAGATATAGTTTCACAGTGGCATAGTTTAGTACTAGGCTATCTGCAGACAGTGTATAGAATAGATTTAGAAACCTGCACCTCTGTATAGTAGTGACACAGTGAAGACCCCCCTACATAATAGCATTAGTGTACTGTGCCTCTGTCTAGTAGTGACACAGAGAAGACCCCTGCTGTAAACCTATGATCTCCCATCCACTTGTCAAGAATGCACATGAAGAGTGTCAGTGAGGGTCTCTGCCTAACATGAACTGGGATCCTGTTCCACAGTATGGGAAGCCTCTTAGTGATGGATCTGTCCCTACAGTATGTCCTATTCATATGTGTGCTGAGATTTAAATCCGTAGCTGTTGTGCTTCTGATGGATTTGGAGTGTATGAGATGGAACATGTCCATCACTACCAGATTGGACATGGCCTACTACATCAGGCACAGATCACCACTACGTAGGCAGTATGCTATGGAATAGAGCATAAGTTACGTTAGTCTGGCAACATATGGCAGTTGTTGCAGACCCTTGATCCTCCTGGTGATGTACTCATGGGGTCCCCCTAGCTGTTGCAAGTGCCAGGTGAGGTACATACCAAATGGGGCATAGTACACAGTCATGGGCCTGATAAGGGAGGAGTATAGGGGTACAATGCCCCCTTTTGATGTGGATGTGAATCCCTTCATGATAAGGTGGGCAAGGTAGGAGGTCCATCCAACCACTTTGGCAACGTGAGTGTCAAATGAGAGGTCAGCATTGCACAGTGTCACCAGGTCTCCGATTACTTTGTCTGTACTCAGTGGGTTATTGTCTATGTGATAATATGTAGGTACCTTGTCCGTCCAAAAGGGTATGAGTATACATTACGTGGCATGCAGTGTCAGGCCATGACTCCACCACCAGTTGTTGGTGTCCATGAGTCCTGTCAGTAGGATGTATGTGTCAGCAGGTGTATCGCCCATGGCACCTAGTATGCAGTCATGTTTGAACATTGACAGCCACTACCCTTCCATGTCTGCTTCCACATCTGAGAATAATATGCCGAACATGAGCAGTTCCAGGATAGAGCCCTGTGGGACACCACATGTGACTGGCTCTGTGTCTGACATGGCACCAGTGAGGTTGACTATAGGGTTTCTGTCCATTAGCTGGTTTGCAACCCATCATGTGACATATGGATTTACATGTCAGCTGTTGATCATGTCTATGATGGCAGACTGTGGTATTGTGTCGAATGCTGTAGGCAAGTCCAGGTAGGCTGTATGGACCGCTATGCCCTCAGCAATGGCTATAGTGACTGATTTGAAAAGGTCAACCAGGTTCATAAGGCAGCCAAACCGGGTGGGATCAATTGTCTAAGTCCCCAATGTCTCTGTGCATGGGTACCATAATGATCCTTTCCATAGTGTTGCAGACCAGGCTGGATAAGCTTATGGGGCGGTAGTTACCAGGGTCTGTAGAGGTGTCTCCTGTGTGGAGTGGGACTACTGTTGCTGTATGCCAGTGTCCAGGTACATATGCTGTAGTACGGCTATGGCTGAATAGCATGTAATGTGCATGTGTAGCTCCTCTTGCAGTTCACGTAGCATGCAACCTGCAATACCGTTGGGTCCCGTTGATGCTTTGTTTACAGCTCTGCTAAGGGTGGTTCCCAGCTGGACATCTGAGATGAAAGGGAGGTTACAGTCAGATGGGATAAGTAATTCCATATGTGTGGGTGAGGGAGTGGAGAAACCTGCACTGAACCTGTCTGCCAGACTGTTGGCATTATCTGTGTGTTCAGTGTAGCATATGTCACTGTGAACTAACTGTGAACACAACTGAGGGTTCCCACCCAGGTGTGTAACATAGCAGAGGAAGGCCTTGTAGTTATCTGTAGTGACCATAGCGATGTCCCTCTCATTGTTGGCCTTGCATGTTTGTACGACAAAACTTATCTTTCTACTACTGCTGATGAGAGATGCCGTAGCTCTATGGAAGTATGCTCTGCCGTGCAGTAGCTACCATCTGTTGTTGTACAATCTGTTCAATGCTGGAGTCCACCAGACAGGACGCCTGCCCTTGGTGGAGAGGGTCATGGTTCCATTCGTGATTGCATGATCCATGCATTCTTGGAGATGTCTGTAGAAGCATATGTGAGGGTGTCTGCATTGTGGGAAGTGGATTGCACTGGCACAGTGGGCATTAAGGATACCAACTCAGTTATAAGACGTGTAAAGTCGGCATGTGAGAGGTTTCCCACTGCAGTCTGTTGTGTTGTGGGGGAGTTGGGATATGTATATCCAGGGGGATTAGTCTGTGGTCAGATGTGACTAGTGAGGGGTATACTTCCAGTGTGTAGCACATTGTCCCCATGTTTGTGATGATCAGGTCTAGTATATTATCTCCTGTTGTGGGAGAGGTGACTAGCTGTTCCATTGCATTTGACATAGTGAATTCCGGGAACCTTTGGGCTAGGGTGTTTGGGGTAGAATAATGCACCCAGTGTATGTTAGAGTAGTCGCACTATCCCAATATGATGGTGTGTGGTGGGACATTCATATCCTCCAATGACTACAGGAAGGCCGACTGTGGTCCCTGAGATTGGGAGGGTGGTCTGTAACAAGCTACCAGTTGTATAGCAGGTTTGCTTACGGTTATCTGCACCTGGATGGTCTGTGATGCTACATGTGTTGCCACTAACCTGGAGGTGTGTGTGTATGGACACACCCCCTCCCTTTTTGTTTTGTCCCGCATCCTGGGGCTAAAATGCATGATACGGGGTATAGCCTGGTACCGCTGGTGTGCTCTCAGGAGCCTTGAACCAGGTTCTCACTTACTGCACAGACATTGAGATTGGTAGAATATGTATGTACAGATATATGTAATACACACATACATATATAGATATCTGTAGAGACTTACACATATACAGATAGATCTGACTGACAACAGATATGTCTGTATATGACTATCTCTCACTCTCTGTCCCACCCCTCACACTCACCCTGTGTCTCTCTCTCACTCTCCTCTCTCCCCACATCTATATGTATATATCTACATCTATATATGCATATTATATATACATATATGCAAACAGATATATATCCATATACAGATATAAATATATCAATACATATATATATATACATATATATATATATATACATATATAAATATATCAATACATATATATATATACATATATATATATATATACATATATAGACTGTGTGGGGCACATGTGTGCAGATGTCTTGCTACAGGTGCCTGGTGTCACAGGCAAGGAGTGAACACCATTGTGGATACTGGAGTACCATACCCCATTCAAAAACACTGACACCAGTAACCACCACATATGTACATGTCTGCCCACCACTGCATGTGTCAGGGGGAAACAGGGTCAACAAGTGTACAATAGGCTCCACATCGATATACACAGTGGCACACTAGTCCTGTAATACCTGTACATGGAATGTGTCAGCGGACATGGTGTGTCAGCTATGGACATGTAGGTCACTGTACCCCTCCACACCCCACAATGTCCCTTTCAGGGTAATTT
>NC_056730.1:623980062-624087562 GCF_019279795.1 Protopterus annectens
ATAAAACGCCCAGAATCAACTACACATGAATCTAAATCAGATACATCCATGCCCCCTTCCAGCGGTCCAAAAGTGTCTAAGTCATAATCATATACAGAGAGGTTAAGCAAAGAATCAGAAGAAAATGACAAATAATCAGAAACAATACAATTGTCAGACGTAATCGCAGTATTAGTTTCAACATTGTTCAAATTACTTAATGTGTTAATGGTGTGACATTTCTTATTTTCAAAAAATGCTTTTAAATACAATTTCCTACAAAAACGCTTTACATCAATTAATAAATCAGAAAGAGCTGGTATTTTTGTAGGCACAAACTTGCTTCCCTTAAGCAATACCTGCTCCATATCAAAAGTGACCAAAAAATCACTTAAATTGACAATATGCTTCTGTGTAGGATTATGTAAAACATTTGAAAAATCAAACTGTCCGAACCTGAAAGTCTGTCTAAACACAGTCGAAACATGCCCCCTTTCAGTGTCTTCTATTACGACCCTTGCTTCTTGATTTGCGTTTGCTACCTTGGCGAAAATTCCAATTCACTTGCTCTTCCATCTCTGACTGACCGCTGGCGTCTTCCGTGTTGTCCATTCTTTCGAATGATACACTTTTTCTACTTGTACCCGTATCAGAAGATGAGACAGACGAGTCTCTCACAGATCTGGAAGCTCCCTCCACTCTTCCGGTCTGGGACATACCATTCTTACGTTTGCGTTGCCACAGATAAACAGTATCCTTTCTAAAATCATTAATGTCCCTATTTAATTTATTCTTCTTTCTTGAAACTACTTCAGTTTCAAATTTACCAGTCTCTGTGTTGATACCTTTCATAGCAGCACGAAAAACTTCATTGGGAAATTCTGTGAACAAACTTTCCTCCACCTCCGCAATCCTTTGAAGGCTGTGGAAGCCGAGGTACCAGAATAAACTTGAGTACATCCAGTTCCTGTTTTTCATTTTGGAATTGTATCAACTTCAGTAAACCTGCATTGTCATGCTCCAGTTTGTATTCATTCCTATATATTAGCTATTATTGCATTTCTAGGTACTGCTGTCATGGCTTAGTGGTTTGGTACCTTGACTATTGTGTATAGTATCCTGGGTTTGAACCTGGCCACCATTTTTCATGACTGTCTAGAGATGCTGAGGGGTGTGTCTGTGTAAAGGCAGTTTTGATATGGCTTGCTTAACGTTGCCCATCGGTAAGCTTGTTTGCATGGTGCGCAGCTCCGTGCAAATGGGGTACGCTGGTTTAAGCCTCATTTGGCTATCAGCATGCATATTACGCTCAGCTCAGTTAGGGGCACATAGATTTAGCATGTTAGACCACTGCTCAGCTACGGGCACTCATTTTGCACCAGTTAAACCACTGCTCATCTACGGGCAGATGCACTCACCCTGTTAAACTGTAGCTCAGCTATGGGCACATCTGGCATTTTTTATTCTTTTGTTACCTCACATTTCTTCAATATAAATGGGCTATTTCATTACATTTTACATAAAATGTGATTTTATGTGTACATATTTGTCAGGGACTTGTTTCCTGCTTATTTTGCTAAAAATAACAAATTGGTGCTGTGGGGGCTCGAACCATGAATGCCTGCTCTTCAGCCAACATCTCTACCGCTACACTATTGCTTCCTTGCTTATTTTGCATATTTAGTTCTTATATGCTTTCCCACTGACTGCGCCCGTGCAAACGAGCGCACTCACGGTTAAACATTTTTACAATTTAAAAAAAATATATAACATGTTTATTTATATGTTTTCTGTTCATAGTCTGTGGGGGCATGTGTTGTGTTCTGTTTATTCACATTTC
Organism: Protopterus annectens; assembly: GCF_019279795.1. Classification (NCBI taxonomy): domain Eukaryota; kingdom Metazoa; phylum Chordata; order Ceratodontiformes; family Protopteridae; genus Protopterus; species Protopterus annectens. Next base: position 623,981,882 of record NC_056730.1, read on the forward strand.
CGTGGACTCTGTCGTGGGTGTTTACTTTGGGAACTTTTCCTCTTCTGGGGGCATGTCTGCTTACAGGGCTCGGCCTACGGACATGCCCCCTACTGTCTTACACGGACCATGTTAGCCTTAAATGTGATTCAGCATGCTCTCATGAATATGCAAAGCATGCTGACATCACTCCGTTTAACTGCAGCCTCCGTGTATTAGTTATAACTCTTACACGGAGGCTTCGTGAATCCTGCCCTTAGTCTAATCGTTTCTAATTCCTAGCTATTGCTACAAGAAAACACACTTCTAAAATAACTTACTTAAGACAACAGACAGTGCTGTAAGTTGGATGTTCAGACAAAAATGCTTAATAATCTCTGGTTCTCTCTGTTTTAATTGCTATTGCAGTTCTGATAAACATTACATCATCTCTTTTACACTTTGCTGGAGTTCTCAGGCTACACATTAACTGCATTTACATTCTTAACATCTCCCTTTTGTTATCTTGCAGCTGGTCAGGAGCAGAGCAATAAAAATACATTTGCATGTTTAAATCTAGCAATTTAACTCTTGGTTAAAACTATAGAAAGAATTTCTTCATCTAGACTTTTTGGTACCACTTCTACTTCAAAGGGTCACCACATGCTTTACTTTGGTCAGTAGAGTGCACTGTTGTCACATTTATTTCCAGTCCACATGTAGCAGTATTTCTTTACATTTAAGACAACAAGCCTGTAGTTTACATTCATATTTACAAATGATAGAATTATCTATAAAATTATATCTGGCTAGGCTGGCAGACTTCACCCTTCCCTACCAGTCTTTACACCTTCCTTCAGATAAATTTTGTATAGGGTAATGTCTAGGTAGTTAATAAAACTGTCACTGATCTGATATGAAAAGAAGTCGGTAGAACCATTCAAAAATCCATACATTCTTGTAACTCAGTTAGGTTCCCCTTCTACAGAATAAATATATCATCCAGGTACCTCATGTACACCTTGATATTGGAAAAAGGGGGAAAACAAATATTTTTGTGGTTTCCCAATACCATAACACCTTGTTCATAAATAGAGGGGCTAAGGCTAGCCCATCACTACACCTCTATATTGCTTGTAGCATTCCCCCTCAAAAAATACAAAATTGTTTTTAAGCACCAGTTCCATACATTGAAAAATGAAACTAATTTCAACCTGGTCAAGGTTGGTACCATTAGTTATGGCACCGAGGAACCAATCCAAGTCTTCTTCATGGGGGATGACAGACAACAAGTACTTGATGTCTATAATCATAAATAGGGCATCAGATAAAAACTTGACATCTGCAATTGCCTGAAGAAATTGCCAAGAATCTTTTAATAAATATTTTTTTATCCATATTGAAAGTTTTTAAGTTAGAGTTGACCAACTTGGCCAAAGGTTCAGTCTTTGACCCCGCTGAAGCCACTATGGGTATGAGTGGGGGGTTGGCCATCAATTTGTGAATCTTAGGGGTTCTGAATATCCCTGGAACCCAAGGCTGATTGACTTCAAAATAGTCTCTTAACTTTAGAGGTAAATCATGGTAGTGTACAAGACTTCTAATGCATAATTGATGCCCCTGTAGGCTATGTTAATCTCGTTACATGAGACTTCCTTAACAAATTCACCATTGTTTAAAAAATCAGGCATCTTAAATGATTATAAATAGTGGTCATGATAACAACCCCTCCACACACACACACACACACACACACACACACACACACACACACACACACACACACACTTGAGTGGTTTCATTACATTTACACTTTTATCATTAGGTAGTCTAAACAAAAGTTCTGTTTCTTTGGGGGATAAATTATAAAATCTTTTCCTCTTCTTGTACCCTCATTCCCTGATGCTGTCTTCACATAGCTGTTCAAAAAGTCTGATGGCTGGCGTTAAGGGGGGATTAAAAATACTACTTCTCCCCAACTCACTAAAAGCACCATGCTCATTATTAAGTGGCATCAGACATTTCACGTTCAATTTTCTATATAGTTTTAATTCAATCAGGGTATCTACTATATTGTGTGGCTTAGAGACACAAACTTAAACCCATTTTGAAATAATGAAACAAAAAGGGAAGATATAGGCAATGAAGAAAATGTTTTATATATATATATATATATATATATATATATATATATATATATATATATATATATATATATATATATATAGTGCAGCCATCAAAAACATGTACAGTACCTTCAACCAGTGTATCCGAAACTAAAAGGAAATTATTTCCGACCTCAATGGTTATGGTACCCCCTTGGGTGCCAGTTCTGTTTTGAGGGGTTATCAAAATCCATGGGCATTCCTCTCTTGCCTGCCCCAGTTTTCTTCCAACCTTTTGGATCTCCGGGGTACCCATTCCCCCAAAAAATGGGCCATCTGCTCATTGCTATCACTATCACTCTCACTATAACTGTCACGTGCTTCACCAAGGGCACCAGTTTCAAACTTTCTTCCTCCATTAGGAGTGGGATAAGCCCTCTTATATTTGTACTCATTGTCATCTCTGGAAATCTTCTTCTGTTTGCGCTTATAGACAGAAATCTCATAATGTTCTAAGCTATGTAGCACTCCACAAAATTCATCCAGGGGGTGAGGAAAACAAAGGTTGTTTTAAATAAGAGCATCCAAGTTTTTAATTTCAACTTCAAGTTACTCCAACTGTTTTAGATTTTCCTTAATAATAATCTGCATCATTTCAATGCCCATCTGATCAAATAATTCCAAGCAGTGATCAGAGAAGCCTCTAAGGTCAACACAGACCAGGCTGAAGACCTGGTGGTTGACAGGAGAGAAAGCACAACAATTCAAGGAATTACTCAGGGATCCAGCATCTTAAGAAAAGGAGTTGAAGAGGAATTATAGCACCACAAAACAGCATGTGTGAGTACTCATCATCATCATCAGCAGCAGCAGCCCCCATTGTTCCTATTTTATACATGGGGTCAGTGTATCATGTTAACTGTCACCATATTTTAAATGCCACACTCCTACCTTCTTTGACACTCATGCCTTACTGTCTCGGAACTTCTCTCACACAATCCATCAACCTCTTCACTGGACACCCTTGTTTCCTCTTACCTTCTTCCTGTCTGCCACAAATCTTCTTCAACAGATTCTCTTCTGCTTTTCTGAACATTTCCAAACCACTATAATCTGTTCTCCTTGATCTTTTCTGCAATTAGAGCTACTTTGACTTCTGCTCTTATGTCCTCATTTCTTTATCTGTCCCACAATGTGTATCCTACCACCCTTCTCAGGCACTCCATTCCATCACGTCTAGCTTCCTCGTCTGCTCTACATTTACTGCCCAAGTTTATGTACCATAGAGTAGTAATGGTCACACCATGGTCTTGAAAACCTTACTTTTCAGCTTCTTTGGCATTCTTCTGAAATTCACTATACCTGAGACTCTATGCCAGTTGGCTGCAGCCTCTCTGATTCCATCTCTGACCTCTTCATTCAGGCTTCTCTCCTCTTCAACCAACCCTCCCAGATACTTGAAGCTATTAACCTGTTCCACTATCATCCCTTTTATCTAAATTATCAGCTTTTTCTGATTTCTCCAGTTTATTGCCATTGCCACTGTCTTATCTATACTTAGTTTCATCCCATGTGCCTTCATTTTTGCATTCCATTCCCCAGTCCTTTGCTGAAGCTCTTGCTGTAATGTCACATCATCTGCATCTGTCCCTCTGACCAGTTTGCTAATGTAGTCCATCACCAGTATTAACAGCAGTGGGCTCAAATCTGAAGCCTGATGCACAACCACTCCCACTGGGAACCCCTCTGTGAGACCTAACACTGTTTGCACTTGAGTCATTGAGTCCTTGTACATAGCCTGCACTAATTATACCAGTGTTTCTGGGACTTAGAACGACTGCTGTATTGCCCAAATCAGCATTCTTGGGACCTTGTCATATGGTTTCTTCAAGTCTAGGAATGCCCAGTTGGACTTATTCCTCATCTCTAGCTTCTTCTCAACTATCTGTCTCACTGCAAACACTGGATCAATTGTGCTCCAACCTGATCTGAATCTGAACTGCTCATCTCCCATCTTGCTTTGTAGTATCTCTTTATCAATCACCCTCTCAAGAACTTTCATGTAATGTGACAGGAGTCTGATGCTTAAGTACCACACATAGTTGTGGATGTCCTCTTCTTTCTTGTACACTGATGCAAGTATGGTTATTCTCCAGGCATCTGGGATACGCTTTTCTCTCCACACTATTAAAAGTACCCTAAAGAGACATTTCTCCCCATATCAACTATCATCTTTATTGTTATCTGCTGTGACCGCATCTGAGGCTGCTGCTTTCCCTGACTGCATTTTCCTTAGTGCTCTTCTTACTTCTTCTAGGGTTGGCTCCTCTTCTTCAATCATTGTAGGCTGTTTCTGGGCCAGTACAGCTTCTGTTGGGTTTTCTTGTTTTCTTCATTCAGAAGCTGCTGGAAGTATTCCTTCCATCTGCCTTTGATGTCCTATGGACTGGTGATTGTTGATGACATCCCTTATGAAGGGTGTCTGACTATCTTTTTTATTTTTCTGTCTTTGTCTTGCAACCTCATATACTTTCTTTATGCCACCTAATGTGTCACTTTCCAGAAGCTGACAAAGTGTCTCCAATGCCCTGTTCATTCCTATTGCAGCTCCTTTTTTTACTGTTTGCCAACCAGTATTACTTCCTAGCTTGGTTGGTCTTTTATAGCTCCCACTTTTTTCTGCAATCCTTCTTTCTTCAGATGACTTTCTCAACTTCCACATTCCACCACCAGCTTTCCTTATGTACTTTATTTCCATATCTGGCTCAGCCACATGTCAGTTCTGTAGTCCTCAAACATGCTGTTTTGAGGTGCTTCCATTCTTCTTCAACTAAGTCTACCTGAGTTGCATGGTGGCCACTCTTGTATGTGATCTTGTGACTTTTTCTTTTTCTGAACCTCCTATCAAGACATTTGCCAGACAGAACACTAGAATGGAAGTCTAGAATGGCCTTTTCTTCTTTATTCCTGTTGCCCTAACCTGGACCCAGGCCTCCTGTTCTGTCTGTCCTGGTATGCATTTAAGTCTGCCATTATCAACACCAATTCATGTTGTTCTGTTTCATCTAGTCTTGCAACTGCTGTCTGAATCAACTGAGATTATGAATACTGCCTTATCATTACACTGGAGTCTGATTGCTATTGGTCTGTCACTAATCCTGATGATATCTCTCACTGCCTTCTGAAGCCTCTCTGTCACCCCAATGCCCATACCATTTCTAGCTTGTCCTCCTACTGAGTAGTGGATTCTAAGCCCTTCTATCTTCCAAGCTGCATCCTGCTAGTGAACTTACATTAAATGGCATAGGTATGTCCTTAATCCACTTATCACTGGCAAATACACATGCTCTATTCTGGTAACATGACTGAATCACCTACAGCCATATTTTAAACCATTAAGTTGCTATCCATGCCATGGCACACACTCTGGGATCCATGTTCTCCTGTCTTGAGGATACTGCACATAGCAGTAGATACCCAAAGCAGCTGGTGTGTACAACTATTCCCCCTGTAGGGTAACAAGTAGAGTCTGTAATGCTGCTCATAGCTCTATTCATTGGTGAGTTTGAGATGGAAATGCTCAGCATATTTTTTGGAAGTGGGAGGAACCCCACAGAGATACAGGGAGAACATGCAAACTCGAAACAGGCATTGGCTGAACATCAGGATCAAACCTTGTACCTTGTGCATGGAAGACAAAGACCTTAACCATTAAGTCAACTGGTCTCCAGTTGGACTACAGAACAGATATGTGGCCAAGCCAGGTGTAGAAATAACATACATAAAGAAAGCTGGTGGTGGAATGCAGAAGTCCAGGAAATCATCAACAAAACAATACTCCAAGCAACAGAAATACTCCAAAAAAATCAGGACTCAGTTTTAATGAGAATAACACTAAAATATCACCTGTTAATTATAATATTAATAAAATAGATAAATTACATTAAAAAATGACATTAATATATTGTAAAAGATGGTAAAATCACTTACTTAGGGATAATCTTGTCTGATAATATTAAAGATATAACAATCCTTAATTTGAATAATAACTCAAATTCCATAAAACAAACTCTTAATAAACATAATACATTTTTTCACTATGGAAGAGAGACTCTCCTTAATTAAAATGATTATCCTTTCTAAAATTCTATAAATGATTATCCTTCCTAAAATTCTATATATAATATAGTTTTTATCCCTTCCACTCCCCAAAAATATAAAATAGTATAATTTTGTGTTTCTGAGATTCTTATGGGTTTCTAATAAGCCTAGATTGGCTTTAAACCATCACATTAGAGAGTGGATATTGGGTGGTATTGGTTTTCCAGATTTAGAATTATATTTTTTATCCTCAATTGTTAAGACAATGATGTATTGGTTAAATAACAATTATAATGCCAAATGGAAAAATATTCAGTGAGATATTTTGTATAAATCCAATAATTTAACAAAATCATATCATACTAAAAATGCTACTAATAAATTTTATTAATTAGTAAAAGACTATTTTATAGAAAAAAACAAACCAGTTAACTGTTATTATATTAATATGATTATAACTTCCTTTAAATTTTTCATTTTCAAGAACCCTGAATATAAAACATGGATTTTCTTTGTATTTCCAATTGCCTACACTCAAAATACTATTAATATATTTAATTTAACAATGACTACATTTAAAGAGAAAAACCTGTTATACTGGTATCAACTATTAGACAATGGAAAGTTACAAAATGTTGACCATATCATTAATAAGTTTGAGTTAAGCAAATATATGGCTATATATTCAAAATTGTAGACAATTAGTTGAACATAAGATTAATCTAATGCAGCCAATAGTTAGAAATTCTTTCCCCACATTCATTGATTTACTCATTATTCTAATGCACCAGAATATAATTGGAAAGGGACTTCTATCTAAAATATATAAGGTACTGAAGAAATCAACAGTATGTCACAGGGAAAGCTATTGGGATTATTTTAGACTTGTTAATAACTCCCCAAGTGAAGATGATAAAAAACTAGTTTTCCAATCTTCAAAACTACTTCATCATTAAGGTGGAGGATATTCTCTTGGAAGTTCTTACATAGAACCTTTATCACACCAAATAAAGTTGAATTGATGTATAATAAAGAGATAGGATGTTAGAGATGTAAACTAAATGTTAAAGCCAACTGGCAGCATATGTTTTACAATTGTATAAAACTTAAAACATATTGGGATAATATTAATTCTCTCTTACAGTCTGTTTTTAGTGATACATTTATGCTGACCAAATCTCTTATTTTCTTTAATACACCTATTCCTACTTGTGTCACAAAAATAAAATACCCTCATTTATGGAATATCTTAACATTAGCAAGAAAAGTCATCACCAAGAACTGGAAGAATCAGACTACTCCAACTATGAAGGAATTTGTACACTTGGCAACTGAAGTTTGCCATCTTGAGCTTATCAGGAACAAGACAAGAACATCCAGAATGACCTCTTCATATAATATATAGTTGAAATTCAAAGAACTGCTGGATAAACAGACTTTCATTAACTAACAACTACTCATCACATTTCTTTTTCAATTTAAAAAGCTTTGTTTTATAGTAGACACCATTGTAAATAGTTATTTTAGTTTATTATTATTTTTAGATATGTATATTTGTTTTATAATATTTCTGCTATATATTAATGTTTTGTTGTTAAAATTTTCAGTAAAAACAACTGAGAAAAAACTGTGCAATAGGAGATAGAGAAGACAGACAAGGCTTGAAAGGAATATTAGTTGGCTAACAAAGAGGCTAAGAAGAGTTTCAATAACTAAGAAAAAGACATTAGAGGCACTCTAACAGTGTGTCACAAAGGAACTGTATCAGGTTGCAAGGCAAAGACAGAAAGATAAAGAAGATAATCATGCACCCTTCATAATGGATTAAAGCAACAACCTGCTGAAGACATTAAAGGTAGATGGAAGGAGTACTTCTAACAGATTCTGAATGAAGAAAACCCCACAGAAGTTGTGCTCCAGACATAGCCTAAAATGAAAGAAGAGGAGGAGTCCACCACAGAAGAAGTAAGAACAGCATTAAGGAAAATGAAGTCAGGGAAAGCAGCAGGATCAGATAGGTCACAGCAGATATGATAAAGATGCTGAATGAGATAGGAGAAGGAACTCATAGTAGTGTGGAGAGAAAGGCATAGCCCAGATCACTAGAGAATAAGCATACTGGTGCCAATGGTCAAAAACAAAGGGGACATTCACAACTGTGGACAGTATGAAGGTAACAAACTCCTGTCACATTGCATGAAAGTCCGGAGAGGGTGACTGATATATGAATATGCACTTCCCCACTCAGATGGAACTGGCAACTATGCCAAGTTCTACACAAATGCTTTATACAAACACCTGTATAACTGCATTGATTCTGCCGTACTTGATAGGACCAAAACAACCTCCTCAGGGAAGAGTAGACATGCCTAGTGGACAACTGTCATTAACAGGCTTTACAATAAGAGGAAGAAATTGCTGTCTAAGTTTAAGAAAGAGTGAGCCCTAAATGGAAACACTCCCTTCTCAGCTTGAACAAGCAAATAAGACTTCTTGTGAAGTCCTCCAAAGCTAACTATGAATCCAAATTAGCTTCCTCACCTAAGGACAACCATAAGGCATTCTTTAGTTACATCCATAACCTAAAAGGAAAGGACCACATTTGTGCCAAACTGGTAGTTAATGATAGCACATATACCGAGCCTGTGGACATTGCTAACCTGTTATCTGGCAGGTTCTGTGAAAACTTCACTCCCCTGTCCCTACCACATGTACCCCATGACATCCCAATCACCTGTCCTCTACCTTGTATCTCTAAAGAGCAAGTCGTGAATGCCTTGTCTAAGGTCAAAAACACAGCATTGATGGGACCTCGTAACAACCCAGGCTGCATCCCACATGGGCTCAAACAAGAATTAGCAACACCATTGGATACTCTTTTCAATCATAGACTAAGCACTGGCTTCATCCCAGCTGAATGGAAAAAGGCCACAATTATCCCCTTGCATAAAGGTAGTGCTTCCACTGACCCTGTGAACTATAGACCTATTAGCCTGACTAGCCCTATCTGAAAGGCCATGGAGTGTATCATTATGAACCTTGTCAACAAGGATATAAGTAATCTCCAAACACTTGACCCTACTTAATTTGGATTTGTCAAAGGGAGATCATTCCCGTTAAACCTGGTGAACTTCTTTGAGACAGTCACCAAGGACCTTGATGAGAGGAAATCTGTGCATACAGCCTACCTAGACATAGCCAATGCTTTTGACACTATCCCCAATAAGGCATAATTGACAGCTAGGTATCAACCATTATATTATTAGATGGGTCACTAACTGGCTCACTAATAGAACCCATATAGTCAAAATAGGGGAATCCACCTCCAACAATAGACCTGTAACTAGTGGTGTTCCACAGGGATCAGTCCCGGGACTTCTATTGTTTGGAATCTATTTCTGCAAAGTACAAGCTAAAACTACAGATCTATGGTTGACAAAGTTTGCAGATGACTGTAAACTGGGAGAGTCATAGAATCTCCAACCGATGTCAACATCTTACAAGAGTGTCTTACACAAACAAATGATTGGTGCCAAAGTCATGGCATTAAACTCAATGCAAAAAAACATGTTATCATCCCTTTCAGTAAGAGGGATGTTCTTGCTAACTACCATATCAATAACAACACCCTAAGCATTCACTCAGTTGTGAGAGACCTGGGCACACAAGTTGACAGCAACCTTACCTTTGATCACCATGTAGCCACAGTGGTAAGGAGGGCATTCTGTACTGCTCATCTCATAAGTAAGGGCATTGCCACCAGAAAAAAAGAAGTTATAACCTCCCTGTGCTCATCACTCATTAGACCACTAATTGAGTACAATGCCCCTTTTGGCATGTACCTTTCCAAGCACCTGCAGCAATTGGAGATACTACAAAGGTTCCTCACAAGGAGAATTCAAGGTCTTCAGAATCTGTCCTATTAGGATCATTGGAAATCACTGTCACTTTATTCTGTTTCATAAAGACTACTCAGAGGTGATCTCTGCCTTGCATATAAAGCTATCTTTGACCCTGCTTTATTGGAAATGCTGCATAACCATAAGTCAAATGGTACATGGATTACTCACTCTAAAGGCCTTAAGCTGGTATGTGACATTAATAGAACCTGCTGAAGGGATAAATTTGTCTCCCAGAGGTTCCCACCCTTTGGAACAGACTCCCACTTCACATCAAGCAGAGCATCTCATTGTCCCTCTTCAAACACAATCTGGACAATAAAAGGGTATCAGTAAATTCATCCCAGGGCTTCCACCTGTGTCCCTCTTGGAGAGGGACAATAGGTGCTGATTTTGGAAATAAAGGTAAAACTTGGCTAGGCTTGAAAAGGCCCTAAGGTCATTAGCCTAGTAACCTCCCATGATCCTATTATTAGTAGCCAGTAAGATGGGGGACAGGAGTTGAGTAGTTCGGATTCAGATCAGGATACAGCATAACTGAACTGATGTTTGCAGTGAGACAGACAATTGAGAGGAAGCTAGAGATGAGAAAATAGTCCACCTTGGCATTCCTAGACTTGGAGAATGCACATGCCATGGTCCCAAGAATGCTGATTTGGGTAGTTCTGTGGTGGCTCAAAGTCCCAGAAACATTGGCAGAAATATGTACAAGGACCCACAGAGGGGTTCCCAGTGGGAGTGGGTATCCATCAGTGTTCAGCTCTGAGACCATTACTGTCCATACTTTTGATGGACTACATTAACAAACAGGTTGGAGGGGAACAGATCAACAATGTCATTGTATGCAGAACAATGTGGCATTACAGCCATATTCTGAGCAAGACTCTGAGCATCTCTCTTAAAGGCATATACATAAATGCAGACATGCCCTGGGCACAAGACTACACACACAATTCCTAAACCACCAGTTTGCATTTAATTACTTTAACTTTCTTTCCTCTCTTATATTTACAAAGTAACCACAGTGATCACAACTGACACCATCCACCTCACTAAGCTATCTACGCCTACCCCTCCTATATTCATACTCTAGTGCTCTACCTCTCCTATTTTCATACCCCAGTATTGTAGCTCCGCTTTCTCTGACAAATCTCTCTACAAAGCTATATACCATGCCTTATTTAAATATTACTGCATCCTTACTCTTCCTGTTTTATTAACTAACAACTTTCCATACGTCACTTATTCTTTTACACATTTCTTCCACTATGTGCTCCACCGCTTCTTCTTTTGTCACTTTTCCCCGGTTAGGTTGCCAAAAGTGGGATCACCTGTCCACCATGATTGGCAGTAGAATTTTACTATGTGCTCCATTCCCCAAAGCTCCTTTTTTTACTGTTTGCCAACCAGTATTACTTCCTAGCTTGGTTGGTCTTTTCTAGCTCCCACTTTTTTCTGCAATCCTTCTTTCTTCAGATGACTTTCTCAACTTCCACATTCCACCACCAGCTTTCCTTATGTACTTTATTTCCATATCTGGCTCGGCCACATGTCAGTTCTGTAGTCCTCACACATGCTGTTTTGAGGTGCTTCCATTCTTCTTCAACTAAGTCTACCTGAGTTGCATGGTGGCCACTCTTGTATGTGATCTTGTGACTTTTTCTTTTTCTGAACCTCCTATCAAGACATTTGCCAGACAGAACACTAGAATGGAAGTCTAGAATGGCCTTTTCTTCTTTATTCCTGTTGCCCCAACCTGGACCCAGGCCTCCTGTTCTGTCTGTCCTGGTATGCATTTAAGTCTGCCATTATCAACACCAATTCATGTTGTTCTGTTTCATCTAGTCTTGCAACTGCTGTGTGAATCAACTGAGATTATGAATACTGCCTTATCATTACACTGGAGTCTGATTGCTATTGGCCTGTCACTAATCCTGATGATATCTCTCACTGCCTTCTGAAGAATCTCTGTCACCCCAATGCCCATACCATTTCTAGCTTGTCCTCCTACTGAGTAGTGGATTCTAAGCCCTTCTATCTTCCAAGCTGCATCCTGCTAGTGAACTTACATTAAATGGCATAGGTATGTCCTTAATCCACTTATCACTGGCAAATACCCATGCTCTATTCTGGTAACATGACTGAATCACCTACAGCCATATTTTAAACCATTAAGTTGCTATCCATGCCATGGCACACACTCTGGGATCCATGTTCTCCTGTCTTGAGGATACTGCACATAGCAGTAGATACCCAAAGCAGCTGGTGTGTACAACTATTCCCCCCTGTAGGGTAACAAGTAGAGTCTGTAATGTTGCCCATAGCTCTATTCATTGGTGAGTTTGAGATGGAAATGCTCAGCATATTTTTTGGAAGTGGGAGGAACCCCACAGAGACACAGGAAGAACATGCAAACTCGAAACAGGCATTGGCTGAACATCAGGATCAAACCTTGTACCTTGTGCATGGAAGACAAAGACCTTAACCATTAAGCCAACTGGTCTCCAGTTGGACTACAGAACAGATATGTGGCCAAGCCAGGTGTAGAAATAACATACATAAAGAAAGCTGGTGGTGGAATGCAGAAGTCCAGGAAATCATCAACAAAACAATACTCCAAGCAACAGAAATACTCCAAAAAATCAGGACTCAGTTTTAATGAGAATAACACTAAAATATCACCTGTTAATTATAATATTAATAAAATAGATAAATTACATTAAAAATGACATTAATATATTGTAAAAGATAGTAAAATCACTTACTTAGGAATAATCTTGTCTGATAATATTAAAGCTTTAACAATCCTTAATTATAATAACTTAAATTCCATAAAACAAACTCTTAATCAACATAATACATTTTTTCACTATGGAAGAGAGACTCTCCTTAATTAAGATGATTATCCTTTCTAAAATTCTATAAATGATTATCCTTTCTAAAATTCTATATATAATACAATCTTTATCCCTTCCACTCCCCCAAAAAACATAAAAGAGTATAATTCTTTGTTTCTGAGATTTTTATGGTTTTCTAATAAGCCTAGATTGTCTTTAAACCATCTAATTAGAGAGTGGATATTGGGTGGTATTGGTTTTCCAGATTTAGAATTATATTTTTTATCCTCAATTGTTAAGACAATGATGTATTGGTTAAATAACAATTATAATGCCAAATGGAAAAATATTCAGTGAGATATTTTGTATAAATCCAATAATTTAACAAAATCATATCATACTAAAAATGCTACCAATAAATTTTATTAATTAGTAAAAGACTATTTTATAGAAAAAAACAAACCAGTTAACTGTTATTATATTAATATGATTATAACTTCCTTTAAATTTTTCATTTTCAAGAACCCTGAATATAAAACATGGATTTTCTTTGTATTTCCAATTGCCTACACTCAAAATAGTATTAATATATTTAATTTAACAATGACTACATTTAAAGAGAAAAACCTGTTATACTGGTATCAACTATTAGACAATGGAAAGTTACAAAATGTTGACCATATCATTAATAAGTTTGAGTTAAGCAAATATATGGCTAGAAATTCAAAATTGTAGACAATTAGTTGAACATAAGATTAATCTAATGCAGCCAATAGTTAGAAATTCTTTCCCCACATTCATTGATTTACTCATTATTCTAATGCACCAGAATATAATTGGAAAGGGACTTCTATCTAAAATATATAAGGTACTGAAGAAATCAACAGTATGTCACAGGGAAAGCTATTGGGATTATTTTAGACTTGTTAATAACTCCCCAAGTGAAGATGATAAAAAACTAGTTTTCCAATCTTCAAAACTACTTCATCATTAAGGTGGAGGATATTCTCTTGGAAGTTCTTACATAGAACCTTTATCACACCAAATAAAGTTGAATTGATGTATAATAAAGAGATAGGATGTTAGAGATATAAACTAAATGTGAAAGCCAACTGGCAGCATATGTTTTACAATTGTATAAAACTTAAAACATATTTGGATAATATTAATTCTCTCTTACAGTCTGTTTTAGTGATACATTTATGCTGACCAAATCTCTTATTTTCTTTAATGCACCTATTCCTACTTGTGTCACAAAAATAAAATACCCTCATTTATGGAATATCTTAACATTAGCAAGAAAAGTCATCACCAAGAACTGGAAGAATCAGACTACTCCAACTATGAAGGAATTTGTACACTTGGCAACTGAAGTTTGCCATCTTGAGCTTATCAGGAACAAGACAAGAACATCCAGAATGACCTCTTCATATAATATATGGTTGAAATTCAAAGAACTGCTGGATAAACAGACTTTCATTAATTAACAACTACTCATCACATTTCTTTTTCAATTTAAAAAGCTTTGTTTTATAGTAGACACAATTGTAAATAGTTATTTTAGTTGTTTATTATTATTTTTAGATATGTATATTTGTTTTATAATATTTCTGCTATATATTAATGTTTTGTTGTTAAAATCTTCAGTAAAAACAACTGAGAAAAAACTGTGCAGTAGGAGATAGAGAAATCAGACAAGGCTTGAAAGGAATATTAGTTGGCTAACAAAGAGGCTAAGAAGAGTTTCAATAACTAAGAAAAAGGCATTAGAGGCACTCTAACAGTGTGTCACAAAGGAACTGTATCAGGTTGCAAGGCAAAGACAGAAAGATAAAGAAGATAATCATGCACCCTTCGTAATGGATTAAAGCAACAACCTGCTGAAGACATTAAAGGTAGATGGAAGGAGTACTTCTAACAGATTCTGAATGAAGAAAACCCCACAGAAGTTGTGCTCCAGACATAGCCTAAAATGAAAGAAGAGGAGGAGTCCACCACAGAAGAAGTAAGAACAGCATTAAGGAAAATGAAGTCAGGGAAAGCAGCAGGATCAGATAAGGTCACAGCAGATATGATAAAGATGCTGAATGAGATAGGAGAAGGAACTCATAGTAGTGTGTAGAGAAAGGCATAGCCCATATCACTAGAGAATAAGCATACTGGTGCCAATGGTCAAAAACAAAGGGGAAATCCAGAACTGTGGACAGTATGGATTTAACAAACTCCTGTCACATTGCATGAAAGTCTGGAGAGGGTGACTGATATATGAATATGCACTTCCCCACTCAGATGGAACTGGCAACTATGCCAAGTTCTACACAAATGCTTTATACAAACACCTGTATAACTGCATTGACTCTGCCGTACTTGATAGGACCAAAACAACCTCCTCAGGGAAGAGTAGACATGCCTAGTAGACAACTGTCATTAACAGGCTTTACAATAAGAGGAAGAAATTGCTGTCTAAGTTTAACAAAGAGTGAGCCCTAAATGGAAAAACTCCCTTCTCAGCTTGAACAAGCAAATAAGACTTCTTGTGAAGTCCTCCAAAGCTAACTATGAATCCAAATTAGCTTCCTCACCTAAGGACAACCATAAGGCATTCTTTAGTTACATCCATAACCTAAAAGGAAAGGATCACATTTGTGCCAAACTGGTAGTTAATGATAGCACATATACCGAGCCTGTGGACATTGTTGACAGGTTCTGTGAAAATTTCACTCCCCTGTCCCTACCACATGTACCCCATGACATCCCAATCATCTGTCCTCTACCTTGTATCTCTAAAGAGCAAGTCGTGAATGCCTTGTCTAAGGTCAAAAACACAGCATCGATGGGACCTCGTAACATCCCAGGCTGCATCCCACATGGGCTCAAACAAGAATTAGCAACACCATTGGATACTCTTTTCAATCATAGACTAAGCACTGGCTTCATCCCAGCTGAATGGAAAAAGGCCACAATTATCCCCTTGCATAAAGGTAGTGCTTCCACTGACCCTGTGAACTATAAACCTATTAGCCTGACTAGCCCTATCTGAAAGGCCATGGAGTGTATCATTATGAACCTTGTCAACAAGGATATAAGTAATCTCCAAACACTTGACCCTACTTAATTTGGATTTGTCAAAGGGAGATCATTCCCGTTAAACCTGGTGAACATCTTTGAGACAGTCACCAAGGCCCTTGATGAGAGGAAATCTGTGCATACAGCCTACCTAGACATAGCCAATGCTTTTGACACTATCCCCAATAAGGAATCATTGACAGCTAGGTGTCAACCATTATATTATTAGATGGGTCACTAACTGGCTCACTAATAGAACCCATATAGTCAAAATAGGGAATCTGAGAAAAAATTCGCTATTCTGACTGTTCGATGTTTTCACACTTTGGTGTTTAGGGTTCGATATAATAACATTCGATGTTATAGGACTTCGATGTTATGATTTAGATCCGAAGCCAAGTACAGATAAGACAGTTATAATGGCAGCAAATGGGTGAAATCAGAAAAAGCTGAAAATTGATACAGAAGAGAAAATAGTGGAACAAGTTAACAGCTTTAAGTATCTGGGTGGTGTGGTTGAGGAGAAGGGAAGTCTGCATGAGGAGGTCAAAGCTAGAATCATAGGGACTGCAGCCAGCTGGCACAGAGTGGCAGGTGTGGTATATGACAGAGGAATGCCAAAGAAGCTGAAAAGTAAGGTGTACAAAACAGTGGTGCAACCAGTACTACTGCATGGTACAGAAACATGGGACATAAAGGCAGACCAGTTGAGGAAGCTAGAGATAATGGAGGTGTGCCTGAAATGGGTGGTTGGATGCACACTGTGGGACAGACAAAGAAATGAGGAGAAGCCAAAGTAACTCCAATTGCAGAAAAGCTCAAAAAGAACAGATTATTCAAAGAGGTGGATGGGTTGTGTGAAAGAAGACCTGCAACAGTCAGACATGAGTGTCAAAAAGGCAGGAGAGTGACACTGAATCGAGAGAGAATAGAGATAGAGATGGTGGCAGTTGACATGACACCTGACCCTATGTAGAAAATGGGAAAATGGAGGGGTGATGATGATGATTAAATCTAACTATATGAAAACCTTAACTTAAAGAAAGAACGCTGAAGAAGATGAATAGGTTGTAGTAGCAATGAAAAGAAAGGTGTAGAAAATTAATAAATACTACAAGGATACAATGAGATAAGAAAAATACATTTCAGAACACCAGCAACATATGTCAGTAACAAAGTTCACCCTGTTCTAAGATGTTTGACATAGTCCCACTTCTGAAGCACCATGGCTCAGCTAAATAGTGGGCTGAAGTGCAGCAATGCTTATCAAACAAAACTTATTTATTTTATTTTATTTATTTATTGACATTTGTTAATCGGGTTAGTCGAGTTGAGCCAGGAGCCCATTTTCAGTGGAGACCTGAGGAGAAAAGCTCCAGAAAAGTAGCAATTACTGCCAATGTTGCAAAATATAAACAACAGATACATGGCATAATTCTACTACCAAGTAACAGCCCTATAAATATTAAAGCAGGCAGTGTAATATTTCAATGGAATACCATACATGAAGTAAATTCCGAGAGTGTAAGTATTTAAACAAAGAGCCAGCCATACAAGAAGAACATTCTGAGAGTGACAGTAATTATTCAAAGAGCCAACAGTAATCCAAGAACCTATTATGTTATATATATATATATATATATATATATATATATATATATATATATATATATATATACATTTAAAAATCAGAAGGGAAGAGTAGTGTGAATTGATAGAGAAAAGTAATAGAAGGTGATGGATCTATGAGGAAAAGAAATTGTGTAGATAAGAAGGGAGAATAAAGTCAAGTGGGGGTTTGACATGGGCAAGACCATGTCTTTTGTAGATAAAGTTTAAGTTCTTGTTTGAACATCTGAGTACAAGTCTTATTTGACTTGTACTGAGACAGATGTTAACTAATCACTGAATACATTCTTGGCACACTAACTGCTGGAGTGAGTTGCCTTGCAGAAGAGTCATTAAATTAAGTTCCTATTTGCATAACTTGGTTACAACTCACATAAATTGTACAGGTCCCATTGTACTTATTAGTAGGGTTTATTATTAAAACATTTTCCAAGCATCAGTCTTCAATTGCAGCCCACATTAGTAATGCATATGTATTGATAAATAAATATATTACACATAATGCACATCACACTTTTTTGTTGTAAAAACAGTTTGATTTATATCACTTGCTTTCTTAAATGGAGTAGTGACACATTTTGCAATTATTTTACTGAACAAGATTTTCACTATTAGCATATACTTCCTCCTACCTATCTTATAGGTTCATCGGTTTATAGGTCAGCACTAAGCTAGCTGGCCATGTGTGCCATTTTAAGCCTAGCTAGTCTTTCTTTTTGTGCTCAAAATAACCTATCCCATTTGCTTATAGGCCTTACCTATCCCATTATCGATAATTATATAGTACCCTTAATCTGAATAACTGGGATCATACCACAGATAATCTGAGTAGACACAAGCATCGGATAACGCATTTAGGAGCTGCTTCTGTCCATTAGTAGTACAGGGGGCAGTCGTGCAGTAAATTTTCTGTACCCCATTCATAGATATAAGTTACACTTGAATATGGACAGGGATGAGCTTTGTTTTATGTGGATGGCAAGTCTGTTCCATAACAGGTACATCCTCTGCAAGATATACCTGTCTCTCCAAACTGTTCTGGTAATGTTGCAGAAGAGGTTTAGACCCTTCAACTGATTATTTTTGATGCCATGTGACTTGCTGATGTGTGGTAAATTTATCTGTAATGGACTGGAGGATGCCATGTATGGCAGACACAGGTCAGTTCTTAGCACTTGGTAGGATATCAAATACAGTGACAGGGCTTTGATTTGGTCCATGTAGGACATTATGTTTAGGTGTTGTATCCTTTTAGCAATGTATCTGTGTGGATGCCCCAATGTGTCTGGACAGATGCATGCCAAAGAGGGGATTACGTTCAATGATTGCTCTAATGAGGACTGAGTGAAGGGAGGACAATGACGTGCCTAGATCTGGACACAATCCCTTTGTTTATAAGCTGTGCAATATAGAATGCCTTTCTTACAACAACGGAAACATGGTGGTCAAAACTTAGGTCTTCCCTTTTTGATATGACCCATAAGCCATATTCCATTCTGTACGGCAATTAGGCAATTTACTACCTAGTCTCTTTTTCAAAACATCCCACAACCCCTAATTCTTTAGCCCTTTAATTCTTTTCCACTCTAACTTTACATAATAGATGTATATATGATTCTGTTTCATTTCATAAAAAAAAGCTGTCATACATTTCATCAAAAATCCATTGTGTCAAAACCATGTTTAATTGAAAATGTCATATGCACTAAACATGTCTCCAAAAGCTTCTTTTGTAGGAAGCTAGATAACAATGGATTAATGTCAGAAAAATATGTATTAATGTATGTGTTTAGTGCTTATTAGAAGCTAAAAGGGTTAACACATTTCATTCTATTTCATGTACAGCTTAGTTTTGTATGAAACTACAAGATGCTTTTCAAACTGCAATATGCTTTCTGAAACTGCAAGATGCTCTCTGACCTAGTATTTGCTAGCACAGCAAAATTCATGTTTATGCCTTTTGGAAATATATTGAGAAGCAGGTGATTATCTGCTAGGTCAGGAAAATAATGAATAGAACAATACTGTTTTCTATAATGTTATTGAACTTGAACAATCAGCTCTGTTCGTGTTATGAGAAAATGCACAGCTGCAGAAAAGATAGATACAGTTGAACAAAGACTGCTTGAAGAAATGAACTATAATCTTTACTTGCTTTGTGCTTGAATTAGCCATAGTACTTTGAATGGTAACATTGCATACTGAGAAGTTGTATCTGACCAGTGGTCATCAAGGCCACGTTGTTATTCTTAGGAAGTTTTTTCAGTGTCAGCAGAAAATCATGAACAAACAGCTGCTATGAAATAATATTGTAAGAACTTATGATTTGTTACGTCAGCTTGGTAGGGAATGTCTTGTAAGAAATGTATAAGAATGGCTTCACTTCCTGATTCTAGTTAGACAAACTCTGTATTAGCACGTTTTTGTCTCCTTGCTGCAAGATTAAAGTGCCTTAACCTGAACCTGCTGTGTATTGATCTTTTTGAAGTTGTTTTTTCATTTGACAGATTGGTCCTTCAGACCGGAAACTCTCACTTCACCTCAGGTCAGATGGGCCAGGTGGTATGAAACCATATGGGGAAGAAACCACATTGGTTCTTCTGTGCTGAAAGACCTCCGACTAAATTGTCGTTCAAAAGAGGCCAGCCAATGTTCTGATCTGCGACTGGAGGACGAGTTAAATGGTATTTACTCGAACCAGACGGTCAATCACGGAGGATCAGGTAAGGTGAGATTTACCTTTTTTCTATTTTAGATCAGGGACTTGATGTGCATTGTCTGTCAGGAGATTTGTTTTGTACAAGTCAGGGACAGAAAGATTGCTGTCTTGTCATAGATCAGGGAAACAGAATAGGTAGGCAGTTATTCTAGATAAACTGTGAAAACGAGAAAATCGTGGTACCACGTAAAAATAAGAAGGGTTACGTAACAGCTCAAAGGTAAAAACAAAATGGGAAATAAGTGCACAAAAAGATCCCAAGGTCCGCCATTAACTGAAGATGCAAAATATATGCAATTACAACGTGCCGACAATGTTAGGTACTATACAAAATGGGTTAATAAATATGAATTTTATGGCAAATTAGAAAAATCCTCACTTATTAAACTTGTAAAACAGCTTAAAACCGACGCAAAAGGTCAGGTGAAAAAGCAACATCAATTAGGCATCCCTCAGGCACACAGGTGGATTGAGGAAGCAAACCATAGGGAACAAAAGAGCAATAATTCAAAAGCAATGTTTCTAGATAAAGAGGATAATAACTTGGTAATAGCATCAGCCCCTCTGCCTCCTCTTCCCTTACCAGAATATGAAATGAATGGACAAGCTGGTCCACCTCCACTATACCCGGCTGTCCCTGCGAAACCAAAACCGTTTGTCAGAGATCCCGTCGAGACTAGGTCTCGAACATGAAACTTAAGAGGGGATATTGAGTTATATCAAATAAATAAACATTCACGAGCTATGAGTGAAGAAGAGATATGTCCACTCATAGAAGTACCAAATCCTCAGGCAGGACAGGAAGGGCAGGACCCAACTCTCCTGGTACATAGACCGTGGAAACCGGAAGATATCCAGAAAGCCACAGAGGGAATTCCCCATCCAAAAGTTAATTTTAGAAAATTCTTAAAAGACTTACAGGGCATGAGGTTGAGTTATCATTTAAATGGAGAAGAAGTAGAAAAAGTAGTCAGACAAATCGTAGGTCCAGATTGGCACATGATCAGTGGCAACTGGAGCTCCCATGATGCAGAACACAAGCCACTCCCACATAGCAACGCAGAGCTGGATAACAGAGTGAAAGGTCTGACAGACCGAATCTCTGAGAAATGGAAGCCTAGGGCAGATTGGACTTGCATTAATCAATGCATCCAACAAAAAGGTGAAACTGTTAGATATTATGCTAGATTATTAGAATGTTTTAATAACCATTGTGGAATGCAGGTACCTGAAGACCAAACACAAGATTCCCCATATGAGCAGCAGCTAAAGAATGCATTATTGAAAGGCAGTATTGCGCCCATCAGCAGCTTTATTACAAAGCACATGGTAGCTCACCGGACATGTAGATTACAGTCATTACTTGAATATGCAAGACATGCCGAAAGGCATTTTAATAACAAAAAGAAAACCCAAGTATTTGCTGTAGAAGACGGAGCAGAAGTTTTTGTAGTACAGTCTGGGAAAAAGGGCAAGAAAAATGCCCAGCGAAACAAACAATCTGATAAGCGATCAGAGGAGTCTGAAGAGAGAAAGAAAAGGGGTGAATGTTTTAAGTGCGGAAAAAAGGGACATTTAGCAAGGGATTGCAAGCAAAACAAGAAGGTAGCCATGGAAGATAAGGAGGGTGAGGACTGACTATATGATAGCCAAGAATCACTAGAAAGGAATAACCAAGAAAAGACAAATGCAAATGTGATAAAAGGAGTAGAGGATGTGATAGAAAAAATAGAGGAAGTGCAGGAAATCACAGATAGTGAAGAAAGTGAAATTTTAGTCTTAGCATTATTGAGCCTAGAGTTCTACTTCGCAGACATGAAACCGGAAGTTACACTTCTGGTAGAGGGGAGGGAAGTTAAATTTCTGTGTGACTCAGGGGCATCACAGACCCTGATACATCCTTCCAAACTACCAGAAAATTCAGAATCATTTGATTACATACTAGTGAAAGCAGCTAATGGACAGCTGTATCAGGAGCCACTCTCCCATAACATAGCAATAACTGACCCTGTTTCAGGGATGACCCAGAAAAGCAAAATTGTTGTTTATGCAAAATGCCCAGTAAACCTTTTGGGCAGAGACCTTATGCAGATATTTGGCATAGCAGTAGTTCCGACTATGCAGGGTATGGAAGCACAGCGACAAATGGATACTTTTGTAGTGCGACCGGAGGGTGAAACATTTTATTGATACAGCCAGGACTTGGTCACGACTGGTCCAGGGGCAGTAATCGAAGAGCTGATGAACATAGCCATCAGTAAGTCCCTCTCCCTTGACACTGATAAACAGCATTTGTTGCACTGTACTCTGTATTATTGTAGCACACCAAGACCTGATAAGGAATATGAGCAAGAACTGTTTAGAAACCGTGCAAACAGATTAGTATTACGTAATCTGTACTGGGACACAGAAGGGAACAGTGTAGTTAGCTGTTCATTGCCCCAGGAATTCTTTGCACTTTATAAATCTAATCGATTACCACATGTTAGTTTAACTAAGGACAAGAATGTGAAATGGGTAGACCTAGGAGAAAAAGTCACAAAGTGGGAAAAACAGACAGAGTTAGAACTGTCAGAACAGGGAGTACAAAAGCAGAAGTTAAATTGGATAATGCAGACACACCCAGCTGTGCACTTGCAGTCTAGCGAGAACAGCTGATTAGCACTCTTATCAGAAGAGGAAGAAGATGCCTTACGAGGCATACCAGAAACTCTCTGGTCAACAGGCAAATCAGATGTAGGACTTATTTGTACAGCAGGACCAGTTATTATCACACCAAAATCAGCATTCAGACCACAGAAGAGACAGTATCCCTTAAGGAAAGATGCAGAAGTAGGAATCAAACCTATAATAGCAGCTTTACTTAAGGAAGGAGTACTGATAGAATCTCTCGATTCACCATGTAACACACCCTTATTTCCTGTCAGGAAAGTAAACGGAGAATGGTGTATGGTCCAAGATTTACAATTTATTTATTTATTTTACATTTGTTGACCGGGCTAGTCTAACTGGATACATGTCCATTTTCAGTAGAGGCCCGAGGAGATAAGCTCCAATACAGATAAATGAAAAGCTTAGTAATCAATATATAAAATAAGACTAAATGAAAAAATTCATATAAAGCTAGCAGATTTCAGGTACATAAACACAAAAAATAATATGAAAGATAACTAAATAGCAGAATTAATTATATATAAAGAGAAAAAAACAATATTGCTGGTTAAACATATTATTCTGTGAAGATAAACAATAAATATTGTAGTTCCAGAATGCTTCTACTATACAGTATGCAGTTATAGGTAATTTATAAATAGAAAGACTAAGGTCTAGAGGGGAGGCAGGATATGTATATACATAATGTAAAAGGAAGAAAAACAAGTATATTTTTCAGTAGGAAATGTAAAGTGAGATTCTGCATATTAAAGTTTGGGGAGAAAGTAGAATTTATAGGGATAAAATATGTACTAATTTCTGAGTAGTGAAGGCTAGGCAGAGTTTAGTTCAATTAGATAGATAGTTGCCTAGTCAGGTTTAGTACAGGGGCACAACCAGTGTGTTCTAAGGAAGGGTTTTAGTCTATTTTTGAAGAGTGATAGAGAGGGAAGAGAGGAGAGGTCACTGGGGAGAAGATTCCAAGTTTTTCCAACAGCATTGGAGAAGAGAGATTCGCCAGCTTTGTTGTTAGGTTTAGAAATGTACAAAAGAGTTTTGTGAGAAGAACGCAGTGATTTCAGATTTGTGTATGGAGTGATGAGGGTAGACAGACTAGGAGTGCAGGAAGGTTTATACAGAGTTTTATGGGCGATGGTTAGTTGATGGAATTTAATCAAGTTTGTAGTTTCAGCCATCCCAGCTGCTTTATATTTAAGCAGTGGTGGGTTCTGTAAGGGTTAACTGTTGCAAATCTAGCAATATTATTGTAGGAAGTTTCCAGTTTGCTGAGGTTATTATTAGAAAGGTGAGTAAAAATAGGTGAGGCATAAAGGAGGGTAGAGATTAGATGAGTATGGGCTATAGTTGTTCTAGCTGTGGGAGAAAGGTATCAAAGCTCAAGTTGTTATCAATGGTGATTCCCAGTAGTTTGGTAGAAGTGTCAGGTGATATGATGGTGCCGTTAGTGGATATAACTGAGAAATCAAGTGGAGAGGACTTGTGGGTGGGATTAAAGAGCAGGAGTTTAGTTTTTTGGGGGTTCAGAAGAAGACAACATTGTGTAAACCATTGTTCAACTGTGTTAAATACTTTCTGGGTATGAGAGAGAAGTTCAGATGTGGATTTGGCTGAGCATATAAGTGTCGAGTCATCAGCATATTGTATGCATGTGGCTTGGGGGATGGCTAGATGAAGGTCATTAATAAACATTGAGAAGAGGAGAGGTCCAAGTATAGACCCTTGAGGGACACCCAGTGAAACTGGTTGGAGGGTAGAAAGAGTCTTATGCCAAATAACTGCCTGTTGTCTTTTATCTAGGTAGGACTGGAACCATTTTATAGAAGGTGCATCAAATGATAGTGATTCTAGTATGTTGAGGAGAATCTGATGATTGACCATGTCGAATGCTTTGGACAGGTCAATGAATAGTGCAGAGGATAGGTTATTAAGGTTACGATTTTTGGTAATATAATCTGTAAAGGAAAGGAGGGCAGTGGTAGTACTGTGTGAAGGTCTGAAACCATGTTGACAGCTGGAAAGTAAGCTATTTTGTGTTAAGTGGTCAAGTAATTGCCTATGGATACATTTCTCCATGATCTTTGATAGAGGGGAGAGAAGGGCAATAGGACTGTAGTTGGAGAGCTCATTAGAGTTTCCGCCTTTATGGAGAGGGATAATATGAGAGACTTTCCATAGGCTAGGTATGTGACCTTCGGTAATCTTCCTATTGATCAGAATGGAAACAGGGAAAGCTATGGATTTGGCTGATAGCTGTAGAAAATCGGCAAGTAGTTGATCTGCAGAGGGACAGCATGGTTTTAGTTTCTGTATGAGGGTTTGGATGTAAGTAGTTGGGACAGGTTGTAAATGAAAAGGAGGGGGTGAGGTAGAGCTATAGGTGGGTATTATGAAGCTATTGGGTGTTAGCTGACTAGCCAGTGTTTGGATAGTATTTGTAAAGAAGGTATTGAAAGTATTGGCTGTATTTATAGGGTTAGTATGGTCAGTGTCGTGAGGGTTTGGTGTGGTGGATTGACCTAGGTGGAGTAGTTGGTTAATGCTAGTCCAGAATTTTTGAAGGTTGTTTTGATTAGTTTTTTGGAATTGTAGGTAGCAATTTTTTTTTATCAGATAGTATAGCTTTCTTAGTGTCGTTTCTTAACTGTCTAATGGTTTGTTGGTCAACAGGGTTTTTAGTCATTCTCCATTTGGCCCAGTGTTTATTTCTAAGGTACATTTTGTCTTTGGTTGCTTTTGAAAGCCATGGGGCAGAGTTGGTTTTGACTCTAATTAATCTGGTTGGAGCATGTTGGTTAAGAATAGCCAGAAATTTAGAGTTAAAGTACTTGATGGCTTCTTCTAAAGGGAGGTATTTTAGGGGAGACCAATTGCATGTTCTTAGTTCATTTTCGAATAGCTCAGGGTTAAAGTTCTTTTTGGATCTGATATTTTGACAGATTTAGGATTGGGAGTATGGGTTTTGTGTCTGATAATATAGGTAAGTGAGTGGTCACTTATATCATCAGGGAGGGTTCCTGAATCATAGTTGAGAGGGTGATGGTTTATGAGAATCCAGTCTAATATGCTAGCTTTCTGGTTAGTTTTATTGATCCTGGTAGGGGATGTAATAGTTTGAGTAAAACCATGTAGGTTGATGTGGGTTGTAGGGAGGCTGCTGCAATAGCAGCTCAAGTCAATGTTTATATCTCCTAGGATTATGGTTTCATGAGGCAAGTATTGGAAAAGGCAGCAAAGAATATTTTCCATGGTGGAAATGTTATTACTGGGTGGAAGATACATACAGATGATATAGATGGATTTGGCATTGTTAATTTGAAGTTTGAATATGAGAAATTCAGCGTTTGAATCAAGAGGTATTTTACAGTTGTGGGTGATAAGCTGTAGTCCTGATTTAAATAGAATAGCTACCCCTCCACCTTTCTTGGCTACTCGGTCGAGTCTTAGTATGTTATATCCAGGTGGAAGGAATTCATTGTCTTTGGTAGAAGGTTTTAACCATGTTTCTGTTAAGCAGAGGATATCAAAGGAGTATACTTCTACTAGAGCTTGTAGTTGAGGTATTTTGTTGTTTATGCTGCGTATATTAAGATGGGCTACATGGAGGGAGTTAGATGTTTTACTATGTGGATTGATTGGGTAGGGATTTTGGCTGTGGAGAGTACTAGGAGTATTTGTTGGGCCTGGGTTAGGGTGGATATCTCCATCTTTTAAACGGAGTAGTACATCTATGTAGCTTGGGTTAGGGAATTTGTTGCATAGAAGTAGATTTTTCCTGAGATTGAGGATGTAATATTTCAGATGTTGTATTCTATGATACTTTGCAAGCAGGTATTTAGGTGAAGTTGTTATGATAGCATGGTTAAGGAGGAGTGGAATGGATGGAGCATTGGCTTCTTTTTTGGGATAGGGATAGTCTAGATGTAGTGGATATTCATAGGAAGTAAGTATGTAGGCAAAGATTAGTGGAAGAAGTAGTAGTAGTATGAATAGAGGTAGGATAAGTAGTGGGGTATGAGGTTTATACATTGTGCAGATATATTATTGGATATATGTAAAGGGTGAGTTTGGAGAAATGTGAAGGATATGGTAAGGTGGAAGGGAGTGTTATTAAGGTAGATATAAGAGAATATGAAATGTGGTGGAGTGTTATGAGAGTAGTAGGTGAAGGAAGAGGTGTGGCTAGTAATTACTAGAATAGATTGGAAGAGGAAGAGGTGTGGCTAAGTAAGTATAAAGGTAGGAACCTTGGGGGTGGGTGGGAATTAGGGGTTGGGAGGGGAGCGGAGTGAGCCCGCAGGGTGAATGGAGCGGGTTGAAAAAGCTTCAGTTGCAATTGTAAAAAACAATCAACAAGACTGACTCCAGAGGAGAAGTTAGACAAGATACATGTGGGAGATGGTATTGAGGAACTAACTTAGAAGAGGTGAGTGTGGACAGTAGAAGTAGAGGGTGAAGTGCGAGGACTAAAAGGTAGTTAAGGAGCAGCAGGAGAAAATAGTGTAAGTTCTGGGCATAAGTGACAAGAAAGAGGGAAAAGCTGGGGGTGAGGAGCCCCCTAGTGGACAGATCAGGTAAATTGCAAGGCTGGTAAGAGAAGGAGTTAAAGAGCAAGACAAGAGAAGGTTGCTGGACAAAGTGAGTTTAAAGAGGTGATGGGAAAAGAGAGTAAGAGGTACAGTGGGGGGGGGGTAGAGGCTGCTGGCTGTCCTAGCTCAGGACTTTCTCTAACCTGTGGTATAGGTACAATAGTAGAAAGTCTCTCTGGCAGGAATTATTCCACAAACATACTTTGCTGGTGTCCTTTGGAGGGGTATTGTAGGGTGGATTATTCAGTGAGGTGGCCCTCTGATAAGTTGGAGTACTTTATTCTCCTAGAGACTAGTGCAGGTAGCAGAAGATGGGCAAGTAATTTGCAGGGGTCCTTTGGAGAGGTATTGTAGGGTGGATTATTCAGTGAGGTGGCCCTCCGATAAGTTGGAGTACTTTATTCTCCTAGAGACTAGTGCAGGTAGCACAAGATGGGCAGGTAATTTGCTGGTGTCCTTTGGAGGTATTGTAGGGTGGATTATTCAGTGAGGTAGCCCTCCGATAAGTTGGAGTACTTTATTCTCCTAGAGACTAGTGCAGGTAGCACAAGATGGGCAGGTAATTTGCTGGTGTCCTTTGGAGAGGTATTGTAGGGTGGATTATTCAGTGAGGTGGCCCTCCGATAAGTTGGAGTACTTTATTCTCCTAGAGACTAGTCCAGGTAGCATAAGATGGGCAGGTAATTTGCTGGTGTCCTTTGGAGAGGTATTGTAGGGTGGATTATTCAGTGAGGTGGCCCTCCGATAAGTTGGAGTACTTTATTCTCCTAGAGACTAGTGCAGGTAGCACAAGATGGGCAGGTAATTTGCTGGTGTCCTTTGGAGAGGTATTGTAGGGTGGATTATTCAGTGAGGTGGCCCTCCGATAAGTTGGAGTACTTTATTCTCCTAGAGACTAGTGCAGGTAGCACAAGATGGGCAGGTAATTTGCTGATGTCCTTTGGAGGTATTGTAGGGTGGATTATTCAGTGAGGTGGCCCTCCGATAAGTTGGAGTACTTTATTCTCCTAGAGACTAGTGCAGGTAGCACAAGATGGGCAGGTAATTTGCTGGTGTCCTTTGGAGAGGTATTGTAGGGTGGATTATTCAGTGAGGTGGCTCTCCGATAAGTTGGAGTACTTTATTCTCCTAGAGACTAGTGCAGGTAGCACAAGATGGGCAGGTAACGCATGGGTTAGATGCTGGGAACGGAGCAGACAGCAGCCAGAGCTTACAAGCTGTAAATGATGCAGTAATACCTAGAGCACCTATGGTGCCAGATCCACACACCCTATTAAATGATTTGAAGCCTCAACAGAAGTATTTTTATGTGGTAGATATTAGCAATGAGTTCTTTTCAATACTGATACACCCTGACAGCCAACATTGGTTTGCATTTACATTTCAGGGGAAAAGGTACACATATACGAGACTACCACAGGGGTATTGTGAAAGTCCAACAATATTCGCACAGGAAATGGCAAGTAACTTGGCGGGATTCATCCCACCGAGAGGCAGCCAGATTTTACTTTATGTTGATGACATCCTGCTGGCAGCCCCCAACCAGCAAGAATGCAGAGAAGATACCATAGCATTACTACAATTTCTAGCCACTCAAGGACATAAAGTAAACAAAAACAAATTGCAGCTTTGGAAAAAGCAGGTTAAATACCTGGGATATGTGATATCCAAAGAAGGCAGAATATTAGATGAAGAGAGGAAAATAGCAATTTTACAAGCACCCAAACCAACGACCAAGAAGGAAATGATGTCCATCCTGGGTACAACTAATTTCTGTCGGAGTTGGATTCCAAACTATGCCTTAGAATCTGCTCCACTGACCGACTTGATATACAAGAAACCTATGGCAGCACAAGATTTATTACAATGGACACCAGAAGCAGAATCAGCTTTCTGTAAATTAAAGCAATTGATAGCATCCTCATTAGTTTTAGGATTACCAAACTATCATAAACATTTTTTCCAAACTGTAGATTATAAGCAAGGTTATATGACATCAGTGTTAACACAGCAACATGGGAACAAGCAATGCCCCATAGCTTACTATTCATCACAGCTGGACCCAGTGGCGCGATCCCTGCCCCACTGTGTACAAGCAGTAGTCACAGCTGCAATGGCAGTACAGGCTTCGGCCTCAGTAGTGTTGTTCCACCCTCTCACATTGAGAGTGCCTCATGCAGTCATGATTATTTTACTGCAAGAAAAAGTAGCATATCTTTCTCCTGCTAGACATCTTTCCTGTATGACTATACTGTTGAGCCAACCTCATATGACAATTGAATGGTGTATAACTTTGAATCCATCTACCTTGCTCCCAAACCCTGCGGACAGCACACCACACAGCTGCCTGCAGGAGATTGAGCAAAATACACTACCTAGAAAAGATCTTACGGATGTTCCCTTGGATGATGCCGAGGTGACATATTACGTGGACGGCTCATGCAAAAGGGGTCCCACAGGACAGAATCTAGTAGGATATGCAGTAGTTTCTGATACTGAGATTTTAGAAGCAAAATCTTTACCACACAACCTATCTGCACAAGCAGCAGAATTGATTGCCTTGACACGGGCATGTACCTTATCAAAGGGTAAATGTGTAAATATTTTTACTGATAGCCAGTACGCTTTTTCTACTGTACATGTTTTTGCGCAACAGTGGAAAAATAGAGGAATGATAACATCTACTGATTAATCATGCGCAGTTTATTTTAGATTTGTTAGAATCTATTCAGTTACCTCAGAAAGTAGCTATTTGTAAATGCGTAGCTCATACTAAGCAACAGGATAGGATTTCAAAAGGTAATGTGAGAGCTGATACAGCTGCAAAGCAGGCAGCTTCAGCTTCAGAAGTTCTTTTGAGTGAGGAATTGCAACCTTCTGATATTTTAGATTTAGAAATGTTGAAAACAATGCAGACACTTACTATGAAAGTAGAAAAACAGAAATGGATAAAACGAGGAGCAATTCTTGAGAAAGGGCTGTACATCTCCAAAGAAGGAAAACCGATATTGCCGTCTAACTTGTTTAGATATGCAGCTTGGTTGAGCCATGGGCAGTGCCATGTCTTAACAGGGGGGATGGTACAGTTAGTGAATCGAGTGTTTACAACATATGGATTTATAAACTACCCAAAAAATTTTGTGCGGCATGTCATGTTTGTAATAAGCATCATGCACAAGGGGCATTGAAGCCTAAGCAAGGGAGTTTCCCTATACCACCATACCCATTCCATACTATTTGTATGGATTTCATAGAACTGAACAAATGCGAAAATAAGAAGTATTGTCTTGTCATTATAGATATGTTTTCCAAATGGGTGGAAGCTTTTCCAACTAAAAATCCAGATGCAGCTACTGCTGCGAAAATTCTTGTTAAAGAAATTATTCCTAGATTTGGCATACCAGAAAAGATCTATAGTGACAATGGCACACACTTTGTAAATCAAACTATACAACAGTTGAGTCGATATTTCAAATTTTCTTGAAAACCCATTGTGCATATCATCCACAATCTGCAGAACTAGTAGAGAGGCATAATGGGATTTTGAAAAGTAAACCTAGGAAATTAATTAGTGAAATACAAAAGAATTGGGTGCACTGCCTGCCTCTGGCACTGTTGAGCATGAGAACTGTTCCAAATGCAAAAGGGTTAACTCCTTTTGAAATACTGTTCGGGCGGGCATATTATATACCTCAGTGGAAACCTCTCATGCCTACAGACCAGGAGGCCGACAATTCACTTGCAGAATATATGAGACAACTTTTAAGTAATAAACAACTTTTGCAGTTAAATTCTGTTTCAGATAAAGAACAAACCAGACCATTGGAAGCAGCAGTAGTCCCAGGCACGTGGGTCTGGGTGAAAACTGTAAATAAAAAAGAATTGGACAACACCGAAGTGGGAAGGGCCATACCAAGTGCTACTGTCAACACCCACTGCAGTCAAGATCGCACAGCAAGCATCCTGGATTCATTTGACACACTGTAAACTGGTTAAGAACTTTAAACTGGACAAAAAAACTTGTTACTGTTACACAACAAGAACAAAATGACTAGATATAGAGAAAACAGGAA
Organism: Protopterus annectens; assembly: GCF_019279795.1. NCBI lineage: Eukaryota > Metazoa > Chordata > Ceratodontiformes > Protopteridae > Protopterus > Protopterus annectens. The sequence goes on from NC_056730.1 coordinate 624,013,528, forward strand.
TGCAGAACAACCTCAGAAGTATTGCATGATCATCCCGTTAACTATACTGATAACAATGATTTTTTTGCTGTGGCCTTTCCTTTTTCCAGCCACACGAGCTGAACTAAAAAAACGTGATGCATTGCTCATAGACTGGCATCCGAACTTTAACACTTACCAAGCAATTAAATATGCGTATGCTGAAAATTTTAAAGTTTCGAATTGCTGGAATTGCACAGCTATACTAACAGCATAGGGGGGGTTATTAATGATTGCTGTCCCCCTAGGGGTCAATGAGACCTGGGAAAATTTGATTTTTGATACTACAACTGCAAAATCACAAGACAAAATAGCATTGTACCTGCCTGTTACACAAAAGGGAATTGTGTGTTTTTACAAAAATGATACTGTTCAGGTAGGTTGGAGTAATGGTAATGTGACTGTTTCTTACAAATGTTATACCAAAGCTAATAATGCAGGTTATATTTGTGATACAAACTATGACTCATATTTTGAATCAATGCACAAAACAGTTGATGAAATACAATATAATCCTGTTCTTTTTAAACAACTATCTATCATTCATAAGAAAATGTTTCATGCAGGGCAAGTGTATATTAATACTAAAGTAGAGAATTGTTATTTTGTTTGTGGGAAAAAAGCATACAAATGGTTACCTGAGAATTGGTCCGGCAGTTGTTTTTTGGGTTACCTGGTTCCAGCCATATGATACACTGCAGTTTTGCCTCAGGGAAGAATTTGAAATGTCAGAGAGGTCTCCAAGAAAACTGGAAATCCAATCAAGAGACCTGAGAATCCAGTGGGACGAATCGAAGCAGGCTGGAGAAACCATAATTCCGTGAAAGACAAAAATAAACTGACACACATGGACTTGAGTGACACTATTATATCATGGGCAGGCATAGCTCCTACATATGGTGCAGTAAAATTGATTTGGGAGCTGAGAAAACTGTCCAAACTTCTTGAAGTAATGAGTAATGCAACTTTTTCTGCTCTCGAATTAGTAACTGATGAACTGAACGCTATGAGAGCTATCTATCATTGATAAGAAAATGTTTCATGCAGGGCAAGTGCATATTAATACTAAAGTAGAGACCTGTTATTTTGTTTGTGGGAAAAAAGCATACAAATGCTTACCTGAGAATTGGTCCGGCAGTTGTTTTTTGGGTTACCTGGTTCCGGCCATATGACACACTGCAGTTTTGCCTCAGGGAAGAATTCGATATGTCAGAGAGGTCACCAAGAAAACTGGAAATCCAATCAAGAGACCTGAGAATCCAGTGGGACGAATTGAAGCAGGCTGGAGAAACCATAATTCCGTGAAAGACAAAAATAAACTGACACACATGGACTTGTGTGACACTATTATATCATGGGCAGGCATAGCTCCTGCATATGGCACAGTACAATCAATTTGGGAGCTGAGGAAACTGTCCAAACTTCTCGAAGTAATGAGTAATGCAACTTTTTCTGCTCTCGAATTAGTAACTGATGAACTGAATGCTATGAGAACTGTGGTGCTTCAAAACCGCATGGCTCTCGACTTCACCCTAGTGGTGAAAGGTGGTACGTGCGCTTTAATAAAAGAGGAGTGCTGTTCGTATATTCCTGACAACCAGCATGAGATAAACGATCATCTTGAGGTGATTCAGCAAGTGTCGGTCATGACCAAACCAGGCCCAAACCCACTGATGGATTTTTTCCAGAATTTGTTTGGGGGGGGTGGGGTACCATCCTAATGAACATCCTGATTGCCATTTGTGTGGGATTACTCCTATTAGGAGTGTGTGTTTGTTGTGGTATTCCCTGCATGAAAAGATCAATCAAAGATTTTATAGACATGTCATTTTCTGAGACTTTTTATCAAAGTACTGAAATTGAAGAATTGTTAAAAAGTGAAACACTTTCATAAGTTTAAACTGAATGACTCTCTTAACTGCAAATCTTGAACAGAAGAGGTTAGGAGAAGAAGCAAACTGTTTATGCTTTTGAAAATAGAATAAAAAGTATTAACAGGGGGGAAATGTCAGAAAAATATGTATTAATGTATGTGTTTAGTGCTTATTAGAAGCTAAAAGGGTTAACACATTTCATTCTATTTTATGTACAGCTTAGTTTTGTATGAAACTACAAGATGCTTTTCAATCTGCAATATGCTTTCTGAAACTGCAAGATGCTCTCTGACCTAGTATTTGCTAGCACAGCAAAATTCATGTTTATGCCTTTTGGAAATATACTGAGAAGCAGGTGATTATCTGCTAGGTCAGGAAAATAATGAATAGAACAATACTGTTTTCTATAATGTTATTGAACTTGAACAATCAGCTCTGTTCGTGTTATGAGAACACACACAGCTGCAGAAAAGATAGATACAGTTGAACAAAGACTGCTTGAAGAAATGAACTATAATCTGTACTTGCTTTGTGCTTGAATTAGCCATAGTACCTTGAATGGTAACATTGCATAGTGAGAAGTTGTATCTGACCAGTGGTCATCAAGGCCACGTTGTTTTTCTTAGGAAATTTTTTCAGTGTCAGCAGAAAATCATGAACAAACAGCTGCTATGAAATAATATTGTAAGAACTTATGATTTGTTACATCAGCTTGGTAGGCAATGTCTTGTAAGAAATGTATAAGAATGGCTTCACTTCCTGATTCTAGTTAGACAAACTCTGTATTAGCACATTTTTGTCTCCTTGCTGCAAGATTAAAGTGCCTTAACCTGAACCTGCCATGTATTGATCTTTTTGAAGTTGTTTTTTCTTTTGACAATTAATAACAGAACAAAATGGAATATGACTTATGGTTCAGATAAAGGAAGATAGGTGAAAAATGTGATATGCTAATAGTGAAAATCTTGTGAGGTAACATGGATACAAAATGTGTTATCATTACATTGAAGAAAGCCTACAATATAAATCATTCTGTTTTTACAACTAAATAAATGTGATGTGCATATCTGTTATATTTTCATTTATCAGCACATATGAATGGTTAATCTGGCCACTATTTGATGGGAGACTAGAGTGCACAACACCCCTAACATAAATGTATGAATCACACATTTTCTGCTTTGTATCTTATTTGTCTTAAATTATTAAATTATTTTCCTTCAAATGCCTGAGTCCCAGACAATCAAAGTACTAACTCATCAATCTCATCTGAGTGACAACAGCACTCCCCTAAAAAATGTTGCATAGCACTTGAACAATGTGACCTGTATTACCCTATTGTGGGAGATTTCTCCACGTTTATCCACTTCCTTATATTTACCTCCTCCAAAACTGCACAAGTATGTGGGAAAAGAGAAATACATTAAAAGTAAGAAAGCAGTTGCCACGTGAACTTACACCTCACAGTCCCATTCAAACAATGGGAATGACATACAGGGAAGTCTAACTCTGGGAAACAGAAGTTGGATCAACCAGTGACACATCAAACACACATATGATAATAATCTTAAATAAAGTACTTGCTTATACCCAAACAGTATACAAAATCACATTCTTTATTATATTATTCTACAGTTTTTGTCTAACAGTACATTAGTTTCTTCCTTCCTTAAGCTGGTTGATCCAACCTGCATCTTTCCAGGCTAAATCTGAGTATAAAATGTCTTTCTATTGTTTTTTGTTCAGTTGAGATACTGCTGTTACAGGCATCTAGCCCTTTGTAAAATATCTTCACACTCATAAGGCTAACCAATTTCATTAAGCCTGTTTATGTAGGCCCCAAGATTCCCACCATTCCTGGTACTTGCTAAACTGGAGGCTTGCTAAGATGTTATTTTGATGATTTTGTACCATGCCTCATACTAAATGAACCCTCAGAAGAGTTGTAAAAATACTGGCTTATCATATTCTATAAATGTCTTACTACATTTTCTCAAAAAACAAATTTAGGATTTCTAAATTCTGGCCGAAGATGAATACAGTATTAATACCTGTGTATGATTCACTTCAGAATCTCAAATTCCTGAAAACTCAAACTTCATATGGTCAAAACCATATGATTGAGTTTTCAGAAACTTGAAATTCCGAAGTGAAGTAAAAAAAAAAAAATAGTCAAACACATCGTTTCTGCAGGGGGGCAAGACCCCCTGCACCCCTCTCAACCTCCTACTTAAATATACCAACTCCGAAATTGTGCTACAGTGGGGAAAAGGGAAATCTCCATTCCTTGCTGCATGCAGAAGCGCAGAATGGGAGATTTCTCATTTCCTCGCTATAGTACGATCATGGAGATAGTATATTTAAGTAGGAGAATACAGGGGCTTGCCCCGCAAAACGCTATATTTAATTAAATTAAAGTTTTTTTTTAACACTTTAGACTTTCGAGTTTTTGGAAACTCAATCATGCGGGCTCGACCATATGTGGTTCGAGTTTTCAATAATTCGAGATTCTAAAGTGTTCCCCTGTGTGTGTGTAGATATATATATATATATATATATATATATATATATATATATATATCACTATGTTTCTAAACAGTAACTAGTTCTAAGCCCCTGCTATAACCCAAATCATTCAGGCATCTAACCATGCCATTCATAACAAAACAAATAACATGCTATGCAAGTATAGATTTTATTCTGGGGGGTATAACTTTCAATCATTTATATATACAATATTCATAACTGCAGAACTTGTTTATATAGGGAAGGAAGTTAAGTCTTAATGCACACTTTATTTGAATTATGCCCCTTTTGCAATGTAATTTTTACATAATACAAATTAATTTTATGGAACAACAATGACAGTTTCTATAAGTGTATCTGAAGCAGTCCTCATTCATCCAATAGTTAAGTGATGCTGCAGATGAAAGTTGCAGCTGTTAGGAATACTATCAAATATTTCTGTATAAGCCTTGGATAGACTGAACAGTGATCTGCATTTTGTAATGAAACTTTATAGAGACTATCTATGGAGGAAAAAGAAAGAGAAGCTTCAAAATAAAATAAGTCACTTGAAAGAATAAAGTGTCTAATAGGGATATTAACTATAGGAAAGAAATGCAGAAATTTGAAGATGTAAACTGAAGAAAACTACAATTTTATAGCAAAATATTGAAAAAAAAATAGCATTTGTTCTTTTCTGAGTATAAGAAAATAAGTATACGATTAAGGTGGTAATATTCACAAAGGTGGTCTGTAGTATTGTGTAGTGCTTAAGAAGGGCAGATGACCTGTGATCTTGTGTTATGGTAGACATATTTTAAATGCATTATCAAAACATATATGAGAGACAGAGAGACAGAGAGAGAGGGGGTCAGGTGGGATCAGCCAGAGAAATATCAAGAACTCTTTAAATAGCTTGAATTTAAATTGGCCTATAAATGAGCTGGTATGTCATGCAAGAAGAACTGGTGGAAGTAATGGCTGGGCAAGAAAGAAGGAATATTTCAGATAGCAATTGCTTCCCAGTAGAAATTTGGAGACTTTATAAAGATAAGACAGTCCTTTGTCTTTTGAATTTCTTCTGCACAGTACTATGGGTTGGTGAAAGTTCACCTTCCTGAAAGCAGTCAATAGTTGCATTAAATCCTAAGGAGAGTAAGGGATCAACTCTGTTATCTTGTTATTGGCTGATGCATATTTTGAATCATGGTTACACATTGTTTATGGCAATGCTGGCTGTTCTTGAGCAAGATGGCCTCCAGACATAGGTTATTTTGAAGACTGTGGGTTTGCTTTGTGAACGTATATATTTGATAAAATATTAAAGACAGAATTTTTTATACATCTAGAGCAGTCTTTGCACAAAAAAATTATACAAAGGTTTTTTGTGATTAGTACAGATGTGGAAGAGGCCTTGACATGGTGGAGTCTTTGGCTGACCTTAGGATATACTCAGGATTATCTTGACTTACATGTGGCTATCTATATAGATTCAGAAGCCAGAGTAAAGCCTCTGGTGCATATATCTGTTTATTTCCCACTGAGTAAAGGAATTAGACAGTGGTACACTTTGTTCCCTCTGGTATCTATAGTGCAGCTTCAGCCATCACTGGCTTGGATTAGACAATCTATTTTACAAGGTTATAGAGTAGAGTAGAGAATTAAAACTTTGCATATTTCTCTTTTCACTGATGATGTCTTTTATACCATTAACCAGACCAGATGTTAACCTCATGGCATTTAATTTCCTGGATATCTTTGGTAAATTATCTGGTTATACAATTTTTACATGTAAGGCAAGGGCTCTAGAGATTCATTATGTACCTTGTAATAATGTTGGGAATTAATATGTCCATCTATTGAAATCAACTTATATGACGTATCTGGGAATTTGAATAGGTGCCATAGTTGTATTTCCAGTAAAAAAAAAAAACATATGATGAGTTAAAAAAATGGATCAAAGGTGATGTGTAAGCTACTGGGAGGGAACTAAATCAGAGGGTACAGCCAGTGTGTTTTTTTCATTTGTTTTCCAAGCTTTTCTAATAAGTGTGAGATTTTTTCAGAATATGAGTATGGTAGTTTATCTGGGTTGTAAGAAAGCCTAGGGTGCCTTAGGTAAAAAAATAACAATGTCATAAAAAAATGGGAAATTTAAATCTACCAGAGTTACAGTTATCTTTTATGACATGATGTTACATAAAAGCAGTTGTCTTTGATAACAAGTACAATAAACTGGAATTTGAGATATTTGAACTATAAGGATATTGCTGGTGAAGAAATAAACTACCTTATATGACTGAGCAATTGCTGCTATTCACTATACATGAGCCATGGGTTGGCTGAGTTTGTTGCTCTCATTTGGATATCATAAGTTAGGGTACCAGGGTAAAGATTGCATGAGAAGATGATAGGCATGTCAGCAAAAATTATCTCTTAGGAACAGCGTTGATGATCAGATGTATATGGGAGTAGTGCTCAGGTTTGCATAAATATGATTTAAGGAAAAAACCTTGTGGTCAAGTGTGATAGATGGTAAACACAGCCAGAGAGATGGGAATACATGACCTCTTGAAAGCAAATCTTCTGTTGGTGATATCCACAATGCTATAAGTGAGCAGAGAAATACCCACAATGATGTTACTTTACCTGTTTCATAATATGTATTATTACTGTGTTTTTTTATATTTACTGTAATCAGTGGCTGTACTGAGTCTGACATTGCAATATCCTGGGTAATTAAGCTTTCCACTTATTTTCAAGGTAGCTTGATTTTGGTGTTAGTTTTCAGTTACAGACGTGTGATGGCATTGGGAACATGTTTAATTCTGAATAGTTTGTGGAAGTTGACTATTTGGGTTATTGGCTTTATTTCTCCTGTGTTGTCTGTTTCAAGTTCAGCAGGTTCATTTACTTACTGTGAATTTGCTCTACAGATCCAACTATTACTAATTTACTCACCAACTCATCATAGTTCCTATGCCTATAAAATACTCAAGTCTTGTCTCCAAATTCCTCTTATGAAGTATAACATTCAAGCACCATGGTTGACCAGGCTGGGCAGTGTTATAACATCTGTCATGAAAACGCTATTCTTTATTCTAAATGCACCTTGCCATCATCAATTCTTACTAGTCCTATATGCAAAGCTATTGAAAGAATTATCAGAGAAAAGATCAATAATGACATAGAAGGCCTCCACACACTAGACCCAACCCAGTTTGGTTTCATCAAGTGCACGTCATGCTTACTCACCCCAGTAGACTTCTTTAAGTAGGTTACCAAAGCAATGGATGAGGCAGAATGCTTCACTCTACCTACCTTGACCTAGCCAAGGCATTTGACGTAATACCTCACACAGGCATTGTTAACAAACTTAAGAGCTTAGGTATAAAACCTTATGTCACTCACTGGATAGCCAGCTCGATCACAGAAAAGACCCAGGAAGTTAGAATTTGGAAGTCCACAAATACAAAGAGGGCAGTCACAAGCAGAGTCTCTCAGTTATCAGTCCTGGGACCTCTCCTTTTTGGCATCTTCTTCCCTGAAGTTGAGGCCAACATCAAGGGCATCTGACTGACTGAATTGCCAGAGGATTGAAAATTAGGAGCAGTCATAGAATTCCCCAATGACACTAATGTTCTCAAAGAAGGGCTGATACACACAAACAACTGGTATCAGAGCCATTGACTAAAACTGAATGCCAAGAAATGTATAATAGTATCCTTCAGGAAGTCATCCACCCATGGTAATTACCATATTGACAACACACCCCTAAGAGCTGACCCAATGGTCAGGGACTTTGGGGCACACATAGACAGTAATCTAGCCTTTGACCATCATCTTTCTTGGGTGGCAAAAGCCAGGGTACCTTTTTGGCTAACCTTATATAGGCCCTAGGGCCAATAGCCTAGTACCTACCTATGAACCTATAAACCTATGAACATCTACAGTAGTGAGGAAGTCATTCTATGTTGTGCAATTTATAAACAAAGGTATGGCATCTAGGTCCAAAGAGGACATTGTTATACTGAAGTTGCAACTCATCAGACCTATCATTAAGCACAGTGCCTAATCTGCTATGTATCTAACCAGGCACATCCAGCAATTTGAATGCCAATAGACATCTTTCATTAAAAGAATACAGGGTATAAATAACATGTCATATGCAGACCACCTCAAAGCCCTATCCCTGTATTCTGTCTCCTACAGGCTGCTGTGGGGGGGTCAATGACTGGTATACCAGGCATTGTCAGACCCCACTCTGATAGATGTCTTACATATTCACAAAATGAACAGTGCCAGAACTACCCACTCTAAAGTCATGAACCTTGCCTGTGATGTAAACAGGACCTGCTGGAGAGACAGGTATATATATCTCTGAGGCAACTCCTTCTCTGGAGCAGGCTCCCCATCCATGTGAAGCAGAGTTCCTCCATAATCCAACTGAACTGGAACTTAGACAATTGGATGGGGGACAGGAAATTCAGACAATTGGATGGGGAACAGGCAATTCAGACAACTGGATGGGGAACAGGAAATTCATCCCTGGTTTGGCACCCTATGTATTTAATGGGCACAGGTAATATGTAAATGGTTCATTTCCCATAACCCTACTTGTAAATGTTTCATCTCCTAAGCCCCTGCTTATACTACCAAGGGTACTAGAACTTGTCAGACATTTGAGAAGCATAGCTAGACTTAAAAAAGCTCCAGTGGTTGTTAGCCTCATACATGCTATGAGCATAAGTCACTGTTAAAATCCTTCCACCATGCCCTATCAGTTCTTATACATGCATATGGCATAAAGCTTCTTAAAACATTTGTTGTTGAACACTGCTGCTATAATTATACCTCTTTATAATTCTCAACCTTTTGGCACCAAAACCTCAGCATACAGTTAATGCTATTAATGGCTCTCCAACTGTCTTGCAAAGAGATTGTCTCCCTTTGCTGCTTCTTTATCCAGTCAGAAACAATCAACTTTGTCAGCTCACTCCTAATGTGATTTGTATAAGCCTGGCCATTCCATTACTAGTAGTGCTCATCCACCATCTTGCTCTGCTTTCTACACTTACTGACTTATTCCTCTATGCTGTCTTCCTCCTGCACTTCAGTGTCTGTGCCCACTGTCTCATCAGTCTCAGTAAAATCAGTATCTGAGGCTAATAATTCAAACCTGTTAAGCCATGCTGTTCATTCAACACTATTCCTCAATATCAATCACTTATTTTCTATTCCTTTCACCTGATTTTAATTACATTTTCAAGTAAGTACCTCAGTTTTACTCATTTTTGTTACTCCAGAAACACAGGCCAGCAATGCTCACTACCACCCTCTCACACACAAATTTACTACAATGCAGTATACATTGTCAAGACATTATTCCTTACAATGTACCACATTTGTTCATTGAATATTCAGTAGTAAGCCCAGCTCTTCACACCTGAAACAACTCTTAACGTAACCAAGTACTAAACAATATATATTTTCCATTACATAAGTGAAACACAGTATCAATATACACAGTTTTATTTTCTCCACTCATAATAGTAATCTGGCCCTGTACCACACATCAAAAGTCCTAGATTACCCTTGAATTTAATAACTTGCTCTGCATTATAGGTAATGCTCAGAAAATAAAAGTTCAACAGCCCACTCAGAGATTACTTCATTTCTAACCAAAACTTGTACAAACCTCTGCCAGTTCATAGGTCCTTCTGAACAAAATGTTTTAGGCTAAGATTTGTTATTGATTTGCCAATTATGGCACCCATTTTAGGGCCCATGCTGGCTCAAATGTGATGTTGCAATTATTATAATTACTAATGGGGATAAGGGCTTTTGCCTACTTAATCAGAATCCATAAAGATGGATTATCCATTCCTAAAACTCATAGTGCAGGGCTCCACTTCAGCTTTATTGTAGCAATGAATCTTAGCTACAATCACTATAGCACACCTTGTGCCATTGAATATAGTGTTCTCTGATTTCGGACTACCTCTCACTCCTCACAATATCCTGTCCTTCCATAAAATACTCATCAGTCACAGTCACTTCCTCTGAGTTCATCACAGATTGTGAGATATTCTCAACAAGACTGCAATTTTTGAGAAGTGCCAATCTCATCACAAACTCTATCAGTAAACTCTGAACTGACCATATTAACCTGACTATCAGGCCCTTCACTAGCTGCATCAAAACATTACCAGGTAAATATTCCACTACTTCTGGTCATTAGACAAGTATAAAGTATGTCCTCCCTTCTCAACTTCATTATAGTCTCTATGTAACTCTAAAGCAGAAAATTATAATTACTCACAACTAAATAGTAAGGATTTTTCTACTTCCATAAAAGTCCGCATTTTTAGAAAATTGCATGGTTTATATGAGAAAATTTTACAATGTTAAGAACACAGGATACTATCACAAACCATTATATGTCCTGAAACCAAACAATATATCTATGCATTTTGAAACAGCATTATATTTAAATGTTGCTGTGACATTTTTCCATTTTAGTGTAAAATCCCATTCATTAAAAATGTTCTAACTTCTTGCAGGAGTTCTTCATTTATCTATATCTTATTGAAGAGTATTGCCTGGCATGTATCCAACCAAATTTTAACTATACATGCCAACACTTCATTAAATTTTTAATGAATTCCTCTCACCATACTTTTTATACCTATTTTCTAACAGAACTTTCTCAATGTCCTTGGGGGGCAGCCGCAGTGGTGCAGCGATTAGTGTTGCCACCTCATAGCAAGAGGTTCTCCAGTTTGATTCTCAGCTGGGGTGCTTTCTGTGCAGAGTCTGCATGTCCTCCCTGTGGTGCCGGTCACGTGGGTTTCCTCCAGGTGCTCCAGTTTCCTCCCACATCCCAGAGACATGCTATAGGTGGATTGGACACCTAGGTGTGACAATGTGCGTGAGTGTGTCCCTTCTGTGGAAGGTTGGGCACCAGGCTGGCAATTTGACAACATAAAACTCCACTGCCAATCATTCTGTGGACTTTTGTTCTGCTGTGGTGACCCCTAACCGGGAAAAGAAGAGGAAGATTCTCAATGTCCTTAGCATTTATCATAATTATCTCCAAAGCCCATTCATCATTTCACCCTGTAGAATAAATTTTCCCATCTTGTTCATCAGACTATTTTATCTCAAAGTTCATTTGATCTTTACTTTGTATTTAATTTTCCCTTTCCATAATTTTCCATTTCTGTAGTTTTTTTTCCTTAACTTTTACAGTTCCATCTAATCTGTTTTGCTCTAATCCATTATGATGTGTATTTGTTCCTCTCATCAGTGTTATAAAATGCATTTACCATGTACTCATACATCTTATTTTTTCCCACCGGTTTGCCAAGTACTAACTTCCTATTTCCATTTTTCCTATAAATGTGTTCTTTGTTTTCTATCTTTAACTATAATCACTTTACCTTCTTGTATTTTCTAAAAGAAGATATAAAGTTCTTCTCTGTTTTTTTCTTCAGATGCTCCCTTGATATTGTCAAACCCTCTTCTTTCTTATCTATGAAATAATACCTCTAGTAATACTATTTACTCTTGAACCCTGGTGTGATCAAAAGGCTAAATTCATCAATTGTGCTTCTACACTTTCTAGTTATAAAAATACTTCAGGAATATAATTACCTAGACATAACCAAAGCAGTTTAATTACCTACACAGTTTTGCCAAATTATGACAAATGAAACCCACCACTATACTACTCCTTTCATTTTCCCATCACTTTTCTCTGCTTTTATCTCCTTTTCCTCCACTCTACATTTACACTCAAGACAGCAAAACCACTGTAATTTTCTGCTGCTCCCTGTAGCTTTCCCTGAAACACCAAAGCCATATTTTCCTCTGAGTTAAGTGTCCCACTGTACTTAGAATTCCAGTAACATCAAGCATCATTTTTACATTTTTTAATCAAAACTACCATATCATATATAGTTATGAAACCATGACTATCAATTCACTGCAGAACCAAAAGATCAAACACAAATGCACTAAACATCAAAATGGGAACAGTTCCACTAGCAAGAGTTTTTATAGGGGAGAAGTCTCCCTCAAACTTATAAATAACCACATCCACATCTATACAAAGACAAGAAAGGAAGAGTGTTTCACAACAAAGGAAACACTGCCAACACACACTTAAAAATCATACAAACAGTGATTTCCTATGCAAATGGTGACCTCCAAGGGTTTTAGCACTTCAGATGTTTAGCTGTTCAGCTTCACTCAGTCATGTGTAATTGAAACACAATTACTCTTATTAACTCAATATATGTATATATATATATATATATATATATATATATATATATATATATATATATATATATATATATATATATATACACATATATATATATATATATGTGTGTGTGTGTGTGTGTGTGTGTGTGTGTGTGTGTGTATATATATATATATATATATATATATATATATATATATATATATATATATGGTTTCACTTCATATACTCGAAATGCTGAAATCTCGAATTTCAGCATTTCGAGTCCATGAAGCTGAAACCATCACAACACCGAAACCCCACAAAGCCGAAATCACAAACCCGAACACACAGCATACACTACACCACACACAAACCACAACACCTACACCACAAAAAACATAAACACAACAAAACACCACACATACACATACCTACACTAAAAAAAGCAGGGGGACAAGCACCCCTGCACATCCCATGTGGGGGGGTGGCTGCGCCACCCATACACCACTGCTTATATATATAACTACGAGATCGCACAGAGAAAAAAAAAACTCACACACATTCTACAGTCCCTCACACACACACACACACACACACACACACACACACACACACACACACACACACACACACATCACACATACACATAATTTACTAAAATGCTCACATACACTCACTCACCTGAAAGCCCGAACACAAACATCTCAAACAAACACTTCCCGTAACATAACATCACTGCATAAGCACGGATTCGACATTTTTGCATCCGAGCTTATTGCACTTTCACTGTTTTAAAATTTCAGCTTCATGGACTCGAAATGCTGAAATTCGAGATTTCAGCATTTCGAATATATGAAGTGAAATGATATATATATATATATATATATATATATATATATATATATATATATATATATATATATATATATCTTGGAATTGTCCCCCTGCACATTAAGCACTCATCCCCATTTACTATGTTCAAATTCTAGTTCAAATTTCATCTCATTAAATAAATCTACTGCAAGTACTTCTTAGGCTGCATCATCTCGACTCATATACCTGGGAATTATTTAATATCACAGCAGCATTGTGGCTATGCTAACAGAAATTTAACATCTCAGTGTGATGAGCAGCATGGCTAATTATATATGCATGCAGCCAAGGCACATAGCATGATGGGAGCCTCTTCTCCAGCCCACAGCAAAGGTTCATGGCTACACTGGGTAAGTGGCCATCTCTAACATGCATAATGTAAACAAATGTCCATGACAAACCAGATTAACTGAGTACTTACACAGGTCTATAGTGAGGATGTTATCAACAGCATTAGACCAGTAAAACAAGAAATCATGAGCAAGGGAAAGCCTAGCAACAGACCGACACTGAAGGATGGTGTAGAGTTCTTTTTCAGAAATGACAGATGTTGAATGTCACTTGCAATGTGGTTTTTATAGCCAAACAGGCATGGAAAGGTTCAACATTAAAAATGTGTAGGACAATACAGCCATTTAAGATGATTAGAATTATACTTAGGCACTTCCAAAGGTCTGCCAGTAGTGACTGCTGCCCTCAAGGATATGCCAGACAACCATAAATGTCAGGAGGAACAGACCATATGACTATGATGCAAAAATGTGAACATGCTGTACAACTCTAGATGGTTGATAAGTCTGTACATGGGAGATATGGGATATGAACGTAAACCAGTAATGTTATGCAACAACACATACATACCTAACCACATTGGGATTGTTAGTCATACAACCATAATATACCATGAACCTGTAAGGTAGGCTAAAAATGAAAGCTGTTTGTTCTGAAGTGGGTCAGTGCAGCACTGAAGTTCATGTACTAGTATATCCACATTGTAATATTAAGGTGAGACACCACAGACATCATAATGCAAGGGTCATGAAAACACATACTGTGAAATATTTCATATGTGCAGGTGGTTTATAATAAAACAGCAAATGTAGGCATTTGTGCTTGTGTGTGTGTGTGTGTGTGTGTGTGTGTGTGTGTGTGTGTGTGTGTGTGTGTGTGTGTGTGTGTGTGTGTGTGTGTCAATGTGGCTGCGCAGTGGCTGCTGTGAATCTGTATCTGAACCCACCAGCCAAACTCCTTGCCGTATATCATGCTTGAGGGTGTAGGCCACCATATTGTGCACCCATTTAATATTGTTTGTGTTGACTGGGCTTTACTTACTCAGAAAACTGCGCATACCTGCAGTCACTTTTCAGCCCCAGAGTCCATGTTCTGCAATTTATTAATCTAAAAAAAAACATACACGCTTAAAACCATTACTGCACACCCAGTCCTGAGAAGTAGAGGGACTCATGTTTTGACAATCAGCATGGGTGCTGGAAGGACCAGATGAGGAGGCATGACAGAAAAAGACCTGATGCTGGTTTACCCATTTTGGGGGATGGGGCAGCATCAGTCACTGGCTGAACTGGAGACATCTGCATTGTTGCAGACTTATCTCCTGCAATAATGGATCTAGCAATGTTTGCAATGCAGATGGTGTGTTACTTTCCAGGTGATGTCATTGGTAGGTAATGTGCTGCCTTCTTCAAGCAATTGTAATGAAGCTTACAAAGCTCTGGCAGGAAGTAAATTTATCAATCTGATGTACTCTGGTTACAAACTGGCCCGCTCCCCACCATCTAGATATGGTCTATAATGGAGACATAGGAAGCTAGGGAACTTGTGTTTGTTGGGTGGGGGAGTGTTTCAACCTTAGGCCTTAATTTCATAGGCACAGCAGTCTCAGCCTCTGTTCCAATAAATTTGTTGAGCTCCTCAGGCAGTGAATGAATGAGTCAGAGGACTCCTGCTTTGTCTGTGTGGGGTTGACAACATCTTTATAAGCCCAGTTTCTGTCTCTCAGGAAAAGGAATGAATGGGTCAGCTGGGTGGAGGCAGAGGAGCCAAGGTCAGTAAAGGACACAGCAGGGTAAAGGTGGAAAGAAAAAAGTGCTTTCACTGTCAGTATGTGCATGTGTGAGTGTGTGTGTGTGTGTGTGTGTGTGTGTGTGTGTGTGTGTGTGTGTGTGTGTGTGTGGGATGATTGTATATGTGTGTTGTCATTTGTGAGCCTTGGTTTTCAATCCTCTTTGTATGTGTTTTCAAATTTTCAAATATTTCCACAATGCAATCTTTATTTTTCAAACATTTCTCTGTGCAGTCAGAAAAATGTGAGGGGCTTCTTATTTTATGTATGCTGAGTACGCAGTTTGCCATACTGTGTGCTTGTATGATCGCAGTTTGAAGACTGTTTCTAAATGTAGTCCATGTGCATTCCAATATGTTTCTTCCGGTATACAGTTCTTCCAACAATTTATAAAAATTAAACATTCATAACCTCAGTCCTTTCATGACGTGCACACATGCATGGAACATATCACATTCTGGCTCTGCCTTGTATCTGATAGGTTCATTGCCTCATAGGTGATCACTGTGCTAATGACCACTAAAGACCTTTTTAAGCCTATCCTTGATTCTCAAATGTATCTGGCTGTTCCACAGAATGGGTAATATTTTAGACACGCACACCTGTCCCTCTAGCATGTCCTATTTATGTTGCAGGCAAAGTTAGGTTCCTAGTTTTGCTAATTCTGATGCTATGTGTTTTGCAGATGTGCAACAGATCATCAAAATGGGATGAGGGAACACTTTATATCACCTCTCAGCAGCCTGTAGTATACTAAATACAGGGATAAAGCTTTGCAACTTTCCAAGCAGGACATGTTGTTTATGCCCTCTATTCTTTTTGTAAGGAACCTCTGTGGATGCTCCAGTTCTTGCATATGCTTGGTCAGGAACATACCAAAAGGGGTACTGTACTGAGTGACTGGCCAGATGAGTGCAGAGTACAGTGGAACAATGACATCCTTGGATCAGATGCCATACCCTTGGTTGTAAATTTGCACAGCATAGAATGATTTCTTTAGTACTGTAGATACATAATGGAAAAGACCAGGTTAATATCTGCATGAGCTCCACAATCCCTGACCACAGTATCCAGGGGTAGCAGTCTTCACGAAGGAAACTCTTATGCATTTCTTGGCATTGAGTTTTACTTTGTGGCTTTGGAACCGTTTTTTTGTCTGTGTCATGCCTTCATGGAGGGTATTTGTATCACTGTTTAATTTTATGACAATATCCAGTGTGCAATCTTCCACAAACTTGGTGAGCACAAGGCTCTTGATGTTGGTTTTGACCTCAGAGAAATAAATGCCAAAAAGGAGCAGACCCAGCACTGAGTCATGAGTGCCTCTGCTAATGACTAGCCTCTTAATGGAGGAAGACTCCCCTATCATAACTTCTTAGGTACTATCTGTGAGCCAACTGGCTATCCAGTAGATGCCATAGAGGATTATACTTAATTTCATGAGTTTGTCAACAATGCCCAAGTGTGCTATTTTGTCAATAGCTTTGGCCAGGTCAAAGTAGGCAGTATACACTATTTTCCCTCATTCATTGCTTTGATGAGCTTCTCAAAGAAATCCATCAGGTTGAGTAAGCATGACCTGCCCTTGATGAAAATGAACAAGGCTGGATCCAGTGACTGAATGTTTCTTATGTCATTGTTTATTATTTACAGATTAATTATTTCCATGGCCTTACATATGAGACTAGTCATATGTATGAGTCTGTAGTTACCTGGGTCTGTAGATGGTCCACCCTTGTGTAGAGGGATGATAGTTGCAGTCCTCCATTCACTTGGCACCAAGCCTTTTTGGAGGCTTCAATTAAATAGCGACTCCAGTATTCCTAATAGGTCGTGTTTCATGCTATTAAAGAGGTATCCTGGTATATTACTGGGGTCCAATGATGCAATATTGCTGGCCTGGAAGAGTGCATTGAGAACCTGTTCCCTATAGAGATAGTTGAGGTAGTTATGGATAATCTTATTTCCTGAGGGGTGACTGGAAGGAGTGGAGATAAATATGGACCTACATTTGTCAGCCAGTAAACTTGGTATATCTTCCAGCTCTGTATAGGTGGCCCATCTACAATAAGTTCAGCGCATTGCTGTATATTGCCTTTTGGGTTGTGCGCATAGCTAAAGAAAGCCTTCTGGTTGTTGTCCTTGGCCTAAGAGGCTATTTTTACTTCCAACTTAGCTTTGATAGACTTGGTTAGCCCACTAAGATGCTTCTATAGATTGATGAGGAAGTTATTTTTACCTTGCTGGACATTGCACTTCCTAATTTTTGTTATGATTTTCTTTCTTCTGTTATACAGCCTGTTGATACTAGGATTCTACCAGTGGCCTGTTTTTTAAATTTGTCATGGGCTTTTTCTGGGTAGGCACTGTGCCTCAGTGCAGCTATTAATCTAATTGTACAATTTCCATGAACAATTCTACATAAGTACTGGTTTTCTCAGGGTTTGGGGGGGACTTATCATTTTGTTTGGATGTCAGTTAATAATAATAAGTTTACCTTCAAATAATTTTTGAAAGAACCAGGGTTTGTTGGGGGTCACGTATTTTATTTTTATTTCAAAGGAGACAGCTTTATGGCCTGATGTAACTAGTGAAGGCATTACATCAGGGGAGGGGGGTACAGCATTTCTCCATGATTCTGGGGGCCAGGTCAAGAAGCATATCTGAACAATCCTATCTTAGTCTATGATTTATTGTGGAGTTGAATGGTAAAGAAATTCCAACTTTTGTCTAGCTTGTAGAACGCCTATGGTCAGAGCAACTTTACTGTACTTTGTTATTTAGTTCTATATTGCTGGTGAGGTTTTTTTTGTCATATAACTTGATTTGAGTTCTCTTTGAATCCTGTGGTTACTGATTTTTATTATTCTTTTCTTTTGCAATATTTTATTCATTTAAAGCTGAATATGGATTCATTAAATGAGTATGCAATTAACGATTTGCTAATGCACAAATATCTTGTATACTGTAATAAATATATTTAAAGGTAACAGCTATAACACTGGTGATCTGTGTTCCTCTGCCAAAAGTTGGATGATTTGCTTACCTTTGTTCAAAGTAAATCTAGATTTAGATCTAGACTTAATGATGATGATTGCACTTGTGCAATTGGCATGGCTTGGAGAACTGTTGTCTCATTTATTAATGACTGGACTGATGAAATAAATAATATTAGGCATAGAGCAAATAGAACACATTTAGGAAATGATGCATCTATTTTCTGCAAAGAACATTCAACTCCTATGAAATAAGATGATGCCTCTAAGAACTTTGGAATACTGGATGCAAGTATTTAGCAATCTGAGGATCCAGCTTGTTTAGAAGGAAACAAAAAATAAAGAAAGGAAGAAGTTCAGAATGAGTAACAAGGAAGAAAAAGAAACTGATTAATGACTGTAATGTAAAGAGAATATGTAGTAAAAAGGACACTGCTTTGTTATGTAACACACAGGTTAAAGGAATGATAATATTTTCCTGTCAGAAAGCCTTCGGGCTACAGAAAAAGGCATCATATTTCCAATGGAGAAGGTAGAAAAAAGAGGCAAGGGATAGGTGAAAAGGAAGAAATCAAAATTGAACGTGGAAGGATTGAAAAACATTACTGTAAGAAAAAAGAAGAGAAAGACAGATGCTGACTACATGGCTCAAGCTGTGGATTTACAATACCAGCGGGATGAAAATGTAATACACAATGAAAACAGTGGGATTAATAAGACTAATGGTGATGAAGATCTATCCTTCGTAACAATTGATAAAGCAAATATTACTGTATTAGAAGCTGAAAATTCTTCAGAGATAACCAGCAAAGATATACTTGTAATCAGAGATTCAATTATTAGAGGAACTGATACTTATATTTGCTGAAATAATAATGAACATTGAATAGTGTTATGCTTGCCAGGAGCAAAACTAGAAGAGGTGAAACAAGCCTTGGAATGCCTTAATGTAAGGAAGTGTGGATATTTATTCATGTTGGTACAAATGATGTCAACCACAAGGATTCTCTGACTGTTAGTAGGGAATTGACAGCCCTCTTAGATATTATAGCTTATATTGATGTTAGGATGTATTTTTCACAAATCACGTATAGAAATGATAGTCAGGTCACTGTGAATGAAAAGATTTTTTGGATAAATGCCTACATGGAAAAAATGTCCTGTTTAAAAAAATTAAAGTGTGTCAAGCATCCAAGCCTTGTTTTGGGCACACGTGTTCAGACACAATAGTGTGCATTTGTCAAGATCAGGGAAGAGAATTTTTGCAGCAGGTATTTTGCAATATTTAACAAACACTAGGCAGGATTTTTGCCAGGTTGCAAATTTAACAGTTCACAGACAGCAACATTTGATGCATCTTTGATGGTTGTTAATGCTAGCAGCATTAATAATAAAGTTTTTTATTGGAAAATTTGCTACATTCCCACAATATTGATGTTGTTATTGTTTGTGAAATATGGTTAAAGAACAATGACTGGAAACCAGTTGTGTCAGGGTATAAATGGACATTCTAACAAAATATTAGCTGGAGGTGTTATGATAGGGATTAAAGATAATTATGAGACCTGTGATTATTACATGTTCAATAATAACACCAATACTATAGACTGTGTAACTGTGACAATAAAGACAACCCTGGAACATATAACAATTGTTGGAGTGTATAGACCACCAAAGTCAAGTGCAGATGACCTAGAGGAATTCATATATTTCTTGCATGAAACAAGGAGGGAAGAATAATATTAGCTGTGGACTTAAATTTACCAGAAACAGACTGGAATAATATTGATTCAACAATGTTAGTAAGGAAATCATTCACAGAGTATATGCAGGAACAGCAATTGCTTCAGGTTGTAAAAAAATCTACCAGGGGATGGAATATACTAGACATTGTTTGTGTTCCCAAAGAAATTACTGTAATTTCAAGTTAAGCTTTACCACCACTGACGTGCAGTGATCGTGGGGTTATAAAGGTTAATTTGTTGCTAAATAATTCTGCCAAACTGAAATCTAATCCAATGCACAGAAGGTTAATTACAGATTATATGGAAGCAAAACCGTCACTATGTAAAACTAACTGGAGTGAGATGTTCAGTGGAAATACTGCAGCTGAAATATGAAAAGTTTTGAAAGAGATATTATTTGAGTGCAAAAAGTCAAAAATATGTTTAACATCAGCCTCTAGGCAGACAACATCAGGGGGATATATTTCCATAAGAACAAGATATCTGATTATGGTGAGGGACAAAAAAATATAAGAAATGGAAGAGAGGTCAAACTACAACTTTGAAAACTGAAATAAATAAGCTGGACAAACAGATTAAGCATAGTGTGAGACAAAATAAAAAAAAAATTGAAGAAAATGTATATAAAGATTGGGTAAAGATATTGAGCATAACAGGAAACCTTTTTATATATACATAAGATGTGGGAAGGAGTAAAGACATACAAATTGATAAACTGTGTGCTGATTCTAAAATTTATTCTCAGACACAATAGATTATAGATATATTTACAAAATCTTATGCAAAACAGTTTGGCTCCAAAAAAGAGTGATAAGTTGTCCTAGTGACATCCAGGTAACCCCAGATACTGGAATCAAATTATATTATATTGAAAAAGAACTGCACAAACTGGATCCAAACAAAGTGCAGGGCATAGGCGGAATTTGTAACAATGACCTAAGAACATTTCAACAAGAACTTACAGTACCATTATATTTATTATTCAGTAGATCATATAAATATGGGGAGATTCCTCAAGATTGGAGACATGAACTTATTAAACCTGTCTTTAAGGTACAGGAGAGTAGGACAAACCCAGAGTCATATAGACCCTTAAGTCTACTTTCATGTTGTGGAAAAATAATGGAGAAGGTAATATTGGATATGTTATTGTCAGAACTAGATAGGTTGGGACTTGAAATGCTATATCAGCATGCATATGTTGAAAATAGATCTATTACCACCTGTAACATAAAGTTATATAACAATATAATAACAGCTATGAATGGAAAATTGTGCTGTGATGTAATTTATATAGATTTAACTTCAGCATTTGACAGTCATACAGAAAACACTGATCAATAAATTAGTACAACTAGGTGTTGGTGTACTCTTGATAAGATGGATAGCTGCATGGTTTACAAATAGGACATGGCAAGTATCATACAGCAACTGGACAGGTGAAATCCTTGGTTACAGTCAAGGTACTAGATACATTCCCATTTCAACCTAGCACCACATTCGTGGGTGACTTTAAGTACTGTACCCCACTGGGAATTATACACAAACATGCAGGCCCAGAGATTTGTGGATTTTGTTAACACAAACACCTAGGGCTAGCTAGTCTGTAGTTACACTAGGAGAACAAACATTCTTACATACATGCATACATACATACATACAAATATTTCAAGCACGGGCAATAATGCCTTCTAGCCTGCCAATATACCAAAGCACTTGTTCCCATATTAAGTGTCCAGGCTGTTCTTAAAAATATCTAAACTAGTACTTGCTTTAATGCAATTTGTTAGTCTGTTCCATACATCAGCTACTCTGTCAGAGAACCAATTAGTACACTTCTCATTCCTATAGAATCTTCTACATAGGTTGTCTGATGATTGTCTAGTACTTTTTGTTAACCCCAAACATTCCCAGAGGTAGCTGTCTCTAAATGCCCTATACACTTGAATAAGATCTCCTCTTAGATATCTGTAAGAGACACTGTACAAGTTCAGATATTTTAGTCTTTCATAATAACTTAAATTTGCACATCCATGGATACCCTTGGACCTATACCCTGCAGGGATATAGCATAGGAGTTTGTCTATGGTAATTTGGACATGGAGGAGCTCAAGCATGTCGTACTGTTTGACGAGACTTGAGATGTGCTTGTTTTTCATGAAAATTCAGACACCTCTACATTTTGTAAAAAGAAACAACTGGTGATGCAGGGGTAAAATCACCAAACAGCTTTAATAAAACAAAGTAAATCACAGTATCAAGTTCACTCAAAACCAACTAGTTGTCTTGTGTATAATTTCAGGTTAATAATAACCTTACTTATGTCATGTTTGAAGTCAGGTACATAAGTAAATCCTTTTTTCATTAAACTTAAGTGACTATCAGAAATCTTTAAATCTCAATAATTGTAAATATTAAAGGACACATCACCAATAATAATCGGTCCTTCATTATTTTCCTTGTTAGTATCTAGACTAAGGGAAACTACCAGTGGACCATTGGATTCCTTATCAGAAAAAAACTCAACTAGGAGGTCCGTGGTGGGTGATGCCAATTCGTTATAAAAAATGTTGTAGTCAATATTGTTTGTTGGTAATTCCAAACCTTCTACCTGCGATGCCAATTCCTGTTGGAATTGTTGTTGGAATTGTTTCTCCTCTGACTCCCACCTCTCCAATTGCCTCTCCCTTGAAAGTTCTGCCAGTGGGGTTGTCTTTCGTTGGAGTAGGAATGTTGTTGGTCCCGTTTCCTTAACCGGTCGGACCGCCTTAAGGGGGGTGGGTTTTCTAAAAAAAACATTCCCTCATCTATGTCCTCCAGAGTGATTTCAGCCTCCCCTACCTCTGTCTGGAGTGCCTCTCTTCTTGTATCTAATTCTCTATGCCCTTCCTTAATATTCAGCTTAGGGTATGCCTTTTTCTCTTTATATTCATTGGTATCCCTTAAAATTTTCCTTTGTTTTCTTTCCATACTTATTTTAACAAACTTGTCAAGATCTATCTTTATTTTCTCAAACCTATGCCTATAACTGTCAAACAACAAATCAATGGTAATACTTTGAGTGTAATCAAATCACTTTTTATGTTGACAAGTTTGCTAATGTTGTCCCTAATAATAAAGTCAAATAATGCTGTCCCTGTTCTACTCATTCTGTTGACATCTCCCATTCTGTCACTATTAGTGTTGTTGTCATCACCTCTTGGTAAACCTGTGTTGTAATTTCTGTCCCTGCTAGTACCCGGTGGAGTGTGGAGTATAAATAAGTCAGCTTGCAAACTAGTAATACTATATTCCTTGTCTTTTTCTTTTTCTTTATCTTTGTTTCCTTGCAACAAAGAAATAATTTGTCTAGATATATCTAGATATTGAATCATAAGCTGTCCCATGGTTATGATGGTGTACAAATGCTGTAACTGAGTTTAAGATAATGGGTCAACTACGTGTTTAAAGTATATTAGGACAACCTCGTGTTTAATTAACTCAGTATACTGCTTAAGTAAATACGGTAAAATCCTTTAGCCATGTAACCAAAACAGTTTGGCACCAAATCCTAATATTGTATTTCAAATCCCCCCTTGTGGAGAAAAAAGTGTCAGAAACTGTCTATCTTTAGAACATGTCCATGACTAAAAAAAAAAAAAAAAAAAAATATCTGGTCCTATTTTTTATTTATTATTTTTTTGAGAATTGACTGGTGTACTGGTATTTGGTTTGACGAAGTACACTTTATATTTAGGATTGATAAAGTACACTTTACATTTAGGATTGTTTTAATTTAATTTAATTTATTTTTACTTTGTATGTTACATTTGGAATTATTAGGTTTTGTTGACCTTTGGTTAAGGTATTATATATATACATCACATAGGTGCTGAAACAAATTTTAGAGGTAACATCTAGTTTTCAAGCACCTCATTTTTAATTTTTAATTTTTGTTATGATATTCTGAGAGTTGACTGTTGTGTTACATTAGTGGAACTATTTTGAGTTCCAGAAAAGTTGAAACTGATTAAATATTAAAAGTTCAATTTACTATATTCACTTTTTTCTCCACAAGGGGGGATTTGAAATACAATATTAGGATTTGGTGCCAAACTGTTTTGCTTACATGGCTAAAGGATTTTACCGTATTTACTTAAGCAGTATACTGAGTTAATTAAACACGAGGTTGTCCTAATATACTTTAAACACGTAGTTGACCCATTATCTTAAACTCAGTTACAGCATTTGTACACCATCATAACCATGGAACAGCTTATGATTCAATATCTAGATATATCTAGACAAATTATTTCTTTGTTGCAAGGAAACAAAGATAAAGAAAAAGAAAAAGACAAGGAATATAGTATTACTAGTTCGCAAGCTGACTTATTTACACTCCACACTCCACCGGGTACTAGCAGGGACAGAAATTACAACACAGGTTTACCAAGAGTTGATGATAACAACACTAATAGTGACAGAATGGGAGATGTCAACAGAATGAGCAGAACAGGGACAGCATTATTTGACATGGAAGATTTTTTAATACCACCCGTTTTGGGTGATTCCCTAGGGAGGACACAGGATTCTGATCATGGGACACTTCATTCACAGTTATTAAAGTTTGAAAAATTAGCTAAAAAATACAAATCTTTACAGATGGACAATGTCTTTTTGGAACGTTCAATTGAGCTTAACCAGGTACCGAGAAGTCTTAGGATCTTTAGGATTCCCATGGGTATTGAGGCTAATTCAGAAGCTTATGGAAATATGCTTGAATTATTTGACAGGACTTGATTTGATGAGAATTATTATTAGGGACAACATTAGCAAACTTGTCAACATAAAAAGTGATTTGATTACACTCAAAGTATTACCAGTGATTTGTTGTTTGACAGTTATAGGCATAGGTTTGAGAAAATAAAGATAGATCTTGACAGGTTTGTTAAAATAAGTATGGAAAGAAAACAAAGGAAAATTTTAAGGGATACCAATGAATATAAAGAGAAAAAGGCATACCCTAAGCCGAATATTAAAGAAGGGCATAGAGAATTAGATACAAGAAGAGAGACACTCCAGACAGAGGTAGGGGAGGCTGAAATCACTCTGGAGGACATAGATGAGGGAACTTTTTTTTAGAAAACCCACCCCCCTTAAGGCAGTCCGACCGGTTAAGGAACCAGGACCAACAACATTCCTACTCCAACGAAAGACAACCCCACTGGCAGAACTTTCAAGGGAGAGGCAATTGGAGAGGTGGGAGTCAGAGGAGAAACAATTCCAACAACAATTCCAACAGGAATTGGCATCGCAGGTAGAAGGTTTGGAATTACCAACAATTAATATTGACTACAACTTTTTTTATAACGAATTGGCATTGCCCACCACGGACCTCATAGTTGAGTTTTTTTCTGATAAGGAATCCAATGGTCCACTGGTAGTTTCCCTTAGTCTAGATACTAACAAGGAAAATCATGAATGGCCAATTATTATTGGTGATGGGTCCTTTAATATTTACAATTATTCAGATTTAAAGATTACTGATAGTCACCTAAGTTTAATGAAAACAGAATTTACTTATGTACCTGACTTCAAACATGACATAAGTAAGGTTATTATTAACCTGAAATTATACACAAGACAACTAGTCAGTTTTGAGAGTACTTGATACTGTGATTTACTTTGTTTTATTAAAGCTGTTTGGTGATTTTACCCCTGCATCACCAGTTGTTTCTTTTTACAAGTTGAAGTGTCAGCATTGGACTACCTCTACATTTTGTTCCTTCCTGTGCAGTAACTGGTCTAAATATGTAGAAGGCATTACAGCCCTGCACTGCTGAGGTGGTCTCTGCAGCTTTAAACCATATCTGTAACTACATAGATGTCTACATTCTCCAGGTTAAGGAGAGCTTACAGGGAGTGGAGTTGCTTGTTTAAACTCCTGACATTGAGCATTAACACCTTCAGATTTTCTTGGGTTGGTTTTGCTATGCTGGAAGGTATAACAGTTTGGCAATGCCTAAAAAGCACTATGGAGGTGGACAAAGTCTTAGACAATATTCAAAAGCCTATAGGAGATAGGTGCAGATACTCCCTACAAAGCAGCATTGTGAGAACTCTTTTCAGCTTTTCTCAGTTAAGGGTCACCACAGTGGAACTCTGGTCCGCTAGTGATTGGCAATGGATCTTTACGGTGCCAAGGTGCCAGCCCGATGCCCAACCTTCAAAGAAGGCACACCTATTCACGCATGCACCTACTTGCATGTCTTTAAACGTCACTCGACCACAGGGAGGACATGCAGACTCCACACAGAAGGCGCTCCAGCCGAGAATCGAACAGGAGAACCTCTTGCTGCGAGGCGACAATGCTAACCGCTGCACCACTTGTATGCCACCTATATCCTCCCAGGCTAGCAAAATACTGTCTACCCTTTAAATAACATCAAAATGTAAGCCAGTTGTTTAAGTCAGTTATTTTCTGCTCATATTGTGGCATCATCCCAGTAGAAGATAGAGTGCTGTTCAATGGTAGCCACATAGGAACACATAGTCCAAAATCTCATCATGTCTATCTTCATGTAGCTCAGGGAAATATGTCTCTGGTTATTTTCACCCCCCCCAGACTATGACTAAGTCATACCAATACTTGTGGTTCACGAACCTGAGTGCTTGCGTGACCTGGTGGATCCTTGCCCCTTGTAGGCAACTGACGGTGACTCTGTCCTTACTCAGCCTGATGTGTGGGGCATCTGTGTCCTACAATGTAGTCTCCTATGCCCAAAATATTGAATTGTGTCATGTTTTGTCTTGTGGGCTTAGAAAGTGAGACATCACGAGATGTGGCTGTATGTGTTGCTTTTGTAGAGTGATTTTGAGGTTGCTGAGGATATGCATTGTGAGTGCAACATCTAGGAGGTCTTTGAGGCTTAGGAAGATTATATTTATGATCCTCAGCATATATGGTCTATGTGTCTAATCCATGTTATGTGTGATGGGTGCAGTGTGTGTGTGTGTTGTTTCTGAACAACCCATTTGGTATTATGAGTTCTGGTGTATAGAAACCTTGTGTCCAGTGACAATGTATAACTACATCTCTCACATACTGTATCAGTTTGTTTAAGAATTAGGTGGCTGTTGGAAAACTTGAAACAATTGCCTCTGGATGCCCATACCTACTGAGATGGCTGCAAGGATACTAGGAAAGTGCATTAACATTGTTACAAATCCTTATTACGTGATCTACATGGGATTGTACAAGAAAGGTTTACAGCTGGCTAGGTTGGTTGCTATAACAGTATAGACGAAAATCAAGACTATCTAAAACTACCTCAGTGTACAAATAAGTTGCTCTTTAAGCAGCTAAGTACTGAGGAAATTTCAGAGGTAGTTTTCATATGCAAAGCATACAACATGTATGAATCCCACGCATATAGACAGGTTTCCTTTGTTGTCTGTGCGTTTACTTGCTCGGATTTTCATTCTTTATAGTAATATGGCTTTTATTTCTTTTTTCAAAGTTTTCACAGTTTTTCTACTTTAAAGGACTAGGCAGCATCACTGCAGATGCATAAACAGCTCTTTCCCAGGTATGAAACATTAGCGGTTGCTGTTCTATTTTGTGATATAGTTTTATATTTTGATGTAGGTAAAGGGTATGTTATAACTACTGTGATTGTATGGACATACTACCTCAACCTATACATTACATTGATTATTTGTAATCCTTGTTTGCTGTGGCTTACATTGTACTCTATTGCCTTGTTCATACTAGCTTCACTGACACATCTTTCTCCATGTTTACTATATTCAGCATAAGCGGTGGTACCCACAGCACTGCATAGCTACAAAGAATCCAGACCTGCACCTCTGAAATCCTGCAGGTGAGTTAAGGAAATCTTTGTTTTAGAAGGAAGTGGGGAAATAGAAAGTATCTGAAATGATCAAACTTGGTATTTAGCTATCTACAGTAATCTGTTTTA
The DNA here is from genome assembly GCF_019279795.1 of Protopterus annectens. NCBI lineage: Eukaryota > Metazoa > Chordata > Ceratodontiformes > Protopteridae > Protopterus > Protopterus annectens. The sequence continues at coordinate 624,041,831 of NC_056730.1, forward strand.
AGCTCAGAAGATTGATTTATTTCAGAAAGCTGAATGAATAGGGCTTATCCAATGTAATATATGCTTTAATTATGCTGCTATAAAATATTCATATCTGCCAGGGAATGATAATACTCATTCAGCCTTCAAACTATTTAATTTGGAATTAGAAACTCTATAAATTTTCCCTATACAATTTCTTGTTATAGAATTGATTAATTTCACATGCATTATATGTGGAAGTGACAGAATAGACTGAAAAACATAAAATGGCTAGGGTAAAATTGCCATTTGGATGGCTTTAAATCCCTTGTGGTATACTAAGAATGAAAAAAAAACAATTTGCAATTAATGTGAACACTTATTCTGGAGTGTTTTCTTTTTGATTTGAATGAGAATTGCCTGTGCATGTTTTCTGATGCTGCATTTCCATTACTGATGTTAATGAGCAATTTGTTTACTGCATTAACCTTATATTTTATAAAGGAACAAAAATCTCTAGTATAGCTACAAGCAGAAGGTTTTATAAGTACATTCTCAAGCATCAGGAAATACACAGATTTTATTCACTGACTTATTTGTTAATCAGGTAAGTGGACTAATCCATTACTGACCCTTTTCAACACTTAGGCTGGAGTGAATGCAATAAATACAAGCAGTTTGGAGCAGCTGGTCATCCTATATGATTTTAGATTACAGGATAAAAATGAAATACCTAAGAAGAATCATGCAAATACAGGAACATCTAAACAACAAGCAAAGTGTAGCTAGATGACAGAATTAAACCTATGATCTTGGAATGACGAGGCAGAAGCCAGATAAACTTTACATTATATCAGGATCTTTTTTTTTTTGTCTGAAGCTCTGTGTGACTGGCTATCTGAATAATGAAAATAGATTAAGGGAAAGTAAAAGTAAATATCTTGTCTTGTGCTTCTGGTTCGCTAAATCATTTAAAACATTTTAGATAACTTATAGGCCTTTTAACAATCTACAATTTCCAGTTAAACAGCTAAGAATAAAGCTGACCAGAATGTATGAGAAATTAAAACTTAAAAATATGTTTTTCAAAACAAGGTCATGTTACTTTGTCAAAGAGATTATTCTTTTCAAGGGCTGTTACTTACAAAGTGTTATGGTCTTTAAATATTTTAGTAATTCTAAGATATTGCCTTGAGAGTCAAGGCCTTTCTCTCAAGGCTTCTATTAAAGATCAAACTGTCAATTTTATCAGCTGTTACCTTAACCATATCTTAAATAATGCCACTTAAAAAAGCATACCTCTCAACCTGTCAATATTTAAAATAGGAATAAAGTTCCATGAAAAGCAGATATACGGTACCAAGCCAAAAATCTAGACAACTAATTGGCATAAAATAGCACATAACTCTTCCTGCTTCCAGTAGGAATATGATCATAGAAGATTATTAGACTAATAGCTCTGTGGCCCTTACAAGCCTAGCCAAGAGTTTATCCCCAAAAAGGAAACCTCAATCAGCACCTGCCACCCCTGTCAATGAGGGACACAGGTGGAACCCCTGGGACAAATCTGTGGTTACCCATCCACTCATCAAGGTTATGCTTGAAGAGGGTCAGTGATGTACTTTGCTTGATGTGTATGGGGAGTCTACTCCAGAGATGGGGCAGTTTCTGGAAGACAAACCTGTCTCTCCAGCAGGTTTTGTTAATGTCACATATTAGATTTATGCAATTTGATTGGGTACTATGACAGGAGTTAGAACTATGGATATGGAGCATCTCTAGTAGAGCAGGGTCTGAGATTGCCTTGTAAGTGAGACACAGATCACCTCTGAGCAATCTGTACAATACAGAGTAGAGTGATAGTGATTTGAGCCTGTCCACATAGGACAGGTGTTGAAGGCCATGGATTCTCTTTGTGAGGTATGTCTGTGGTCTTTCCAGTTGGTGCAGGTGTTTGGAGAGGTACATACCAAACGGGGTGTTGTAGTCAATTATTGGCCTAATGAGGGAAGTGTACAGAGGTAATAACCTCCTTTTTTCTGGATACAATTCCTTTACTTATGAGATGAACCATGTAAAAGGCTTTTCTGATCACTGCTGCTACATGATGGTCAAATGTAAGATTGTTGCCAGCATATGTACCCAGGTTTCTCACCACAGGTTGTGTGCTTAGGGGTTGCTATTAATGTGGTAATTAGGAGGGGTCATGTTTTTGCCAAATGGTATGATAATACTTTTATTGCATTTAACTTAAGGTCATGACTTTGGCACCAGTCATTTGTTGCTGTGAGACCTTCTTGAAGTATGTTAACATCATTTGGAGACTCAATGACAGTACCCGACTTACAGTCGTCCGCAAACTTGGTCAGCCACAGGCCTTTTGTCTTTGTCTGGACCTCTGAGAAGCAGATGCTAAACAATAGGGTCTCAGGACAGATCCCAGGTGGACACCACTAGTGACCGGTCTACTGTCGGTGGTGTTAGCACCTATTTTGACCTTGTGAGTCCTATCAGTGAGCCAGTTGGCCACCCACCTGATAAGATAGGTATTTATGCCAAGTTGTGTTAGCTTTTCAATGATGCCCGAGTGGAGGATTGTGTCAAAAGCTTTGGCCAAGTTAAGGTAAGCTGTATGTGCTGACTTTCCCTTATCAAGTGCCTTGGTGACAGTCTCAGGAAAAGTCAGCCAGGGTCAACAGGCAAGATCTGCCCTTGATGAATATGAACTGGGTGGGGTCAAGTGCTTGGAGATTGCCTATGTCCCTTGTTTATGAGGTCCATAATAATATGCCCTATGGCCTTACAGATCAGACTTGTCAAGCTAATGGGGTGATAGTTTCCAAGGTCAGTAGTGGCATCACCTTTGTGCAAAAGGATGATGATGGCAGTTCTCCATTCTGCTGGAATGAAGCCTGTACTTAGGCTATGGTTGAATAGGGTGTTCAATGGCGTGGCTAGTTCTTGCTGGACATCTTGAAGAATAAGGCCTGGGATACTATCAGGTCCCACAGAAGCTGTGTTCTTTGCCTTGGATAGAGCATGTAACACTTGATCTATGGAAATGTGAGGTGTGGGACAAGTTTTGGGGATGTTGAATGGGCCTTTAGGGGGGATGGGGGGAGTTTGTGCTGAACCTATCAGCTAGCAGGTTGGCTAAGTAAACAGGATCACTGTAAGTGGTACCATTAAAAACTAATTCGGAAGAAACCTGGGCTTTGCCATGGAGGTTTCTGACATAACTGAAAAAAAGTTTTTGGTTAGCCTTTGTTTCGGAGGCTAGTTTCAATTCATGATTGGCTTTGGAGGTTTTCACTAATGATCTAATTTCCTTGTTGAGGCTAAGGAGGGAGTTTTTCCAGTTGGGAATTTGTGCCTTTTTACCCTTGGACAACAGTTTTTTTTTCCTTTTGTTGTAAAGCCTGTTGATAGAGGATGCCCACCACATAGGTTTGTGTTTCCCTGAGGAGCAGGTTTTAGTTCGATTGGATATGGCTGAGTCCATGCAGTTGTACAGGTGCTTCCATATTGTACTGGCATACTGTTCAGCATATTTTTGTGCATCCTCTGAGGAGGGAGGTGGTGTGAAGCTACTGTTATCCTCCCTTAGAAGCTTGTAGTCAGTTCTTGAGATGTTTTTTAGCCTGGTTACAGCTGGGGGGGGGGGGGGGGATTGGATGGGATAAACACTTTGAATGAGACAGGCTGATGGTCTGATCTCACCAGGGAAGAACTTACTACGGGGGTACTGCAACAGTCACGCATGTTGGGGATAACCAAGTCTAGAATGCTATTTCCTCTTGTGGGGGATGAAACAAGCTGGTCTAGTGCATCTGAATTGATGAAGTCAAGGAAGCATTGGGTGAGTGCATTAGAGCAGAAATAGTTCACCCAGATTATAAGTTCATAAGGTCATAGGTGTGTACTAGGCTAATGGCCCTGGAGCCTTTACAAGCCTAGCCCATAGGATTACCCTGGCATCATGGTCCTGACCTTAGTTCCTAGTGCCTCTGTTGAGTAGAGCCATGGAGTGATTCCCGGGGTGAATTTTCTATTTCTCATCCACTCATCAAGATTTCTCTTGAAGGGGGCCATTGATGTGCTCTGCTTGACATGTATGGGAAGTCTGTTCCATAGCATTGGCAGTCTCTGGGTTATGAACCTATCCCTCCAGCATGTTCTGTTGATTGTGGTAATGAGGTTGAGGTCTCTGGAGTGTGTGGTGTGGAGGGATTGGGAATCCTTTAGATACAGCATTTCTAACAGAGCTGGGTCAGGCATGGCTTTGTAAGTCAAGCAGGGATAGCCTCTAAGTAGGCGATATGAGACAGAAAATAGTTGGAGTTTTTTGAGTCTGTCCAAATAGGACAAGTGTTTAAGGCCTAGGATCCTCTTTGTGAGGTACTTTTGTGGCCTCTCCAGTTGTTGCAGGTGTCTAGAGAGGTAATTGCCAAATGGGGCATTGTACTCAATGATTGGCCTAATGAGGGAAGAATAGATGGAGACAATTACATCTTTCTTCCTGGATGCAAAACCCTTAACAATGAGATGTGCCACATAGAAGGACTTTCTGACCACAGTGGCAATGTGGTGGTCAAAAGAGAGGTTGCTGTCAACCTGTGTTCATAGATTTCTTATGACGCCTTCTGTGTTCAGTGGACTACCATCGATGTGGTAATTCAGGGGAACTGGGTTTTTTCCAAGGGGGATTACTACACATTTTTTTGGATTAAGCTTAAGGCCATGGTTCTGACACCAGTTATTGGTCTCACTGAGGCCTTTCAGTAGGATGTCAACATCACTTGGGGAGTTAATAGGTTCATAGGTTCATAGGCTGGTACTAGGCTATTGGCCCTAAGGTCTATGCAAGCCTAGCCATAACAATTCCCTGGAAATTTCTTCCTGCAATATTTACTTCTCTGGGCCCCTGTCTAGCAGGGCAACTGACATGATCCCCGGGGTGAATTTCCTATCTCCCATCCAATCATCAAGGTTCCTTTTGAAGAGGGCCAATGAGGCATTCTGCTTGACATGTATGGGCAGTCTATGCCAGAGTATGGGGAGTCACTGGGTCAGGAACCTATCCCTCCAGCATGTTTTGTTCATTGTGATGATAAGGTTTAGATCCATGGAGATTGTGACTCTGAGGGATTGGGATTTCTTTAAGTGGAGCATGTCCAACAGCTCAGGGTTTGACATGGCCTTGTATGTTAAGCAGAGATTGCCTCTGAGTAGACGATATGCCACAGAGTATAGCTGGAGTTTTTTTAGACGGTCAGCATATGGCATCTTCTTTAGGCCTGTGATTCTTTTAGTGAGGTAATTCTGTGGCCTTTCCAGCTGTTGCAGATGTCTTGTGAGGTACATACCAAATGGGGCATTATACTCTATAACGGGTCTAATGAGGGATGAGTACAGTGGGACAATGACCTCCTTTTTTCTGGATGAAAAGCCCTTAGTGATGAGGTATGCCACATAGAAGGATTTCCTGACTGTTGTGGCGATGTGGTTATCGAAAGTGAGACCACTGTCCACTTGTGTCCCTAAGTCTCTCATCACACTTTCGATGTTTAGTGTCCTGCCACCTATGTGGTAGTTCATGGGTACATGTTTTTTTCCAAAGGGGATAACTATGCATTTCTTGGCCTTAAGCTTGAGCCCATGGCTCTGGCACCAGGCATCTGTTTCTGTAATGCCCTTTTGTAGAATATCCACATCATTTGGGGATTCAATAATGGCTCCCAGTTTGCAGTCATCTGCAAACATTGTTAGCCAGAGTCCCTTAGTGTTGGCCTGTACTTCAGAGAAGTAGATGTCAAACAAAAGTGGTTCCAGGACTGAACCCACTGAGGTACTCCACTCGTCACTTGTCTGGAGCTAGATTTGGAGTCGGCTACTTTTACAGTCTGGGTTCTGTCAGTAAGCCAGTTGGCAACCCATCAAGTGACGTAGGGATTTATGCCCAGCTTAGTAAGTTTATCTATAATTCCAGAGTAGGGGATGGTGTCGAAGGCCTTGGCGAGGTCCAGATTGGCTGTGTGGACTGCCTTAGCCTCGTCCACAGCTCTGGAGAGCAATTCGAAGAAGTCAATCAGATTCAGGAGACAAGATCGGCCCTTCACAAACCCAATCTGGATGGGGTCCAGTGTTTGAAGGTTGACAATGTCTTTGTTTATAAGTTCCATGATAATGCATTCCATGCCCTTGCAGATCAGGCTTGTCAGACTGATGGGATGGTAGTTCCCGGGATCCAAGGCGGATCATCCCTTGTGGAGCGGGATAACTGTAGCTGTGCGTCACTCAGTGGGCATGAAGCCTGAGGTGAGGCTATGATTAAACATGACACTTAGGTGGGGTGCCAGTTCATTTTGTAATTCATGTAGTACACAGCCTGGGATGTCATCTGGTCCTATGGATGCTGTATTCTTAGCTCTGGAGAGTGCTGTTTCTACCTGTGTGGCTTTGATTATCAGAATTTGGCAATCTTTTGGCATTGAGATGGGCCCTTTAGGGAGTGAGAGGGGGGTGAAGTTGGCACTAAATCGATCTGCCAGGATATTGGCAATATCCTTGGGATCAGTATATTTAATGCCATTCTGTTGTAGCTCAGAGCAGATCTGAGCATTGCCATTTAGATTCTTGACATAACTATAGAATGCCTTGTGGTTGTCTTTGGAATCTTTGGCAATTTTATTTTCGTTACTAGCTTTTGAGGATTTTATGAGAGATCTCAGCTTCTTACTGAGGCTGGTGAGGGAGTTTTTTGCATCCTGGGATTTTCCTCTTTTCTGCAACAGTTTCTTCCTTCTGTTGTATAGTTTGTTTATAGCAGGGGACCACCAGATTGGTTTCCTTTTTTTGGAGAAGAGCATCTTGGTTCTATTTGGGATGGCACGATTAATGCACAAGTGGATGTGCTCGTACAGTGCCTTAGTGTAGGATTCTGCATTCGAACTTCCAGATCCCATCTGCGTGGGTGTTGTGAAGTTTGTCAGTTCTGACTTCAGTAGCATGAAGTTGGCTTTGGAGAAGTTTTTTAAGGAGGTTTCCTTACTGGGGGTGGGGGTGGGATGTGGATGTCAAGGGTGATTTGCTTATGGTCAGACCTGACCAATGAGGGGGTGACCACTGGTGTGGACCATCTATCTCCCATGTTGGTAATGACCAGGTCTAGGATATTGGAGCCCCTGGTGGGACAATAGATTAGTTGATCCAGGGCATTGGAATTTATGAATTCCAAGAACCGTTGGGAAAAGGAGTTGGTACCCAAGTAGTTTTCCCAATTAATGGTAGGGTAGTTGAGATCACCCAGTATTAGGGTGTTTGGTTGTATCTTAATATTTTCCAGTATGTTTAGGAAGGTGTAGTAAGAATCTTGTGGTATGGTGGGGGATCTGTAGCAAGCTACAATTTGGATTGCAGTCTTACCTAGTGTTAGTTGCACCTGGAGAATTTCAGATGCATTGTGTTGGGCAACTAGCCTGGAGGTGTGAATATCCTTGGTGAATATGGACACCTCCCACAGTGAGAAAGTAGCTGACTCCAAGTCATACTGTTCACTCCCACCTTGCAATCGTCTGTGAAGCTTGTCAACCAGGGTCCCTTTGTGCTGGCCTGGACTTCAGAGAAGTGGATACCAAACAGGAGAGGACCCAGGACTGAACCCTGTGGGACTCCACTCATGACTGGTCAACAGTATGACTTGGAGTCAGCTACTTTCACACTGCGGGTTCTATCTGTTTGCCAGTTTGCAACCCACCTAGTGATATAGGGGTTGATGCCTAGCTTAGTGAGTTTTTCCTATGATTCCTGAGAGGGGAATGGTATCAAAGGCCTTGGCCAGATCAAGGTAGGCTGTATGAACCACCTTGCCTTCATCCACAGCTCTGGTGACTGACTCAAAAGAGTCAACCAAGTTGAGCAGGCATGATCTACCCTTCACAATACCAAACTTTGTAGGATCCAGAGTTTGGAGATTCCCTATATCCTTGTTTATTAGGTCCATGATGATGCGTTCCATAGCTTTGTATATCAGAATCATCAGGCTAATGGGGCGATAGTCCCCGGGGTCTGTTGTCGCTCCTCCCTTGTGGAGAGGGATGACTGTAGCAGTGCGCCATTCAGTAGGGACAAAGCCTGAGGTGAGGCTGTGATTAAACAATGCACACAGGTGAGGTGCCAGTTCACTCTGTAGTTCATGTAGGGGATATTGTCAGGTCTCATAGAAGTTGTATTCTTGGCCTTGGACAGTGCTGTTTTATCCTCTGCAGCAGTAATACTGGGTGACTGGCAATCTACTGGTATTGTGATTGGTCCTTTGGGGGGAGAGGGGTAAAGTTGGCACTGAATCTGTCAGCCAGTATATTGGCAATATTTGTTGGCTCGGTATAGGAGGTACCATTGTGCAGTAGCTCAGAGCAAATCTGGGTATTGCCATGGAGATTCTTTACATAACTATAGAAGGCCTTGTGGTTGTCTTTATTATCTGCTGCAATTATGTTTTCATAGCTGGCTTTAGACGATTTGATGAAGGAACTCAACCTTTTGTTGAGGCTGATAAGGGAGTTTTTCCAGTCTTGGGACTTCTCCTTATTCCACATCAGTTTCCTCCTTCTGTTGTAGAGTTTGTTTATGGCAGGGGATCACCAGATTGGCTTCCATTTTTTTTGAGGAGAGCATCTTGGTTCTCTTGAGTATGGGAGATCCATGCATTTGTGTACATGTTCGTACATGTTCGTACAATGCATTGGTGTATGATTCAGTGGTCATGCAACTATTCTCCATTTGCATGGGTGCCGTGAAGTTAGCCACCTCTGTTTTTAGGAACTCAGAGTTAGCTCTGGAGAAGTTCTTCCTGGTGGTTACCTTTGATGGGGGGGTTGGAGGGATGAGGATTTCCAAAAGAAAAGAGGTTCCAAAAAATTTGGAAAGAGGTAGCCATTTTAAACAAAACACCAACAAAATGCATGGCACTGTCAAATGTGGAAGTTGTAAACAGTGCAAATATATAAATCTGAGTAAGACCATAACACTTGGGGACATCTGTCACACAACTATTAGATGTGGAAGAGGAAACTGTAAAACTAAACAGATTGTATATTTGGCTACCTGTACAAAATGTAATGCACATTATATAGGAAAAACTGAGAGGCAATTTAACAGGCGAATCTATGAACATGTGTACAGAATAGGGAAGCAGGACACTAAAAATGCACTATACAGGCACATTCTAGATAAAGGGGATGACCACAGCTTCCTATTTTCCATTATTGAACAGGTAGATTGCACACCTTTTGGAGGGGATTGGAAAATGAAACTGTCATTATGTGAAAGTAAATGGCAAATCATAACAGATTCCACGAGACCGCCTGGTCTCAATGATTTTATTAGCATAAAACCTTTCCTAGCATTAGAATAAATATCAGTATAGATACACTGTGTATATTTTAAGGACATGAGCTATGTGAAATGGTCTGTTGAATTTAAATAATTTCACATTATTTTGGAACATTTTAAAACATTCTTCATATTTCCAATATGTATTTTCAAATGTACAGTTTATATTATTTAAATGTATAGTTTTTATTCATTATAGGATCACTGTTCAGTGTAAAGTAGATTTTCCTTTGAAGTATTTTAAAATCAGTTTTGGCGGGCTTTTATTTGATTAATTATTTAAATTGTTTAATTGTGAGTAGCTGGGTGTATATATATACCTTTTGTACAACACAACAGTTGTTCTGAGGAAGGCTGGGGTACAGCCGAAAGCGCTTAACTGGTATTGTTTTTATGGCCGTTTTGTGATTTTTATTAAATTTATTCATTTGGATATAACTTTTGTCCTGTAGTACGAGCAGCTCACATTCTTCTACCACTGCATAGTTTTTGTGTACATGTTCGTACAATGCATTGGTGTATGATTCAGTGGTCATGCAACTATTCTCCATTTGCATGGGTGCCGTGAAGTTAGCCACCTCTGTTTTTAGGAACTCAGAGTTAGCTCTGGAGAAGTTCTTCCTGGTGGTTACCTTTGATGGGGGGGTTGGAGGGATGAGGATTTCCAAAGTGATTAGCCTGTGGTCGGATTTAACCAGGGAGGAGTTGACTATTGGTTTAGAGCAACGGTCGCTCATGTTAGTAATGCACAGGTCAAGGATGTTGCTCCCTCTAGTGGAGGAGTAAGTATGAGCCAGTCCAGGGCTTTGGAATTAATGAATTCCAGAAAGCGTTGGGCAAGTGTATTGGCACATGAGTAGTTTTGCCATTTAATGGAGGGGTAGTTGAAAGCGCCCATTATGAGAGTGTTAGGTTGGACCCTAATATTCTCCAGGGTGCCTAGGAACATGGAGTGTGAGTCTTGGGTCATGGTTGGGGACCTATAGCAGGATATGACCCGAATCGCTGTCTTACCCAATGTTAGCTGCACCTGAAGTATCTCAGATGCATTATGTTGGGCAACCAGTCTGGAGGTGTGTGCTTCCTTTATGATTATGGAAACATCACTGCCTTTGGAGCTTCGGCCAAATTCTGGGGCTGAAAGGTGTGGAATGAGTATAGCCTGGTAGTGCAGGGGTGCTTTCTGCTGCCTTGAACCAGGTCTCCGTTACAGCACAAATGTCGATGTTCTCCATTTTAAGGAGTGCTTTGAGTGAGTGCATTTTGAGATTTAGACTTCTAGCATTGACCAGCATGACCCTCAGATTGCATTTGTTTGTAGCTGTTATGATGGTAATTTGTTCTTTGGAACACCACCTGAAAAAGGCAATATAGGGGTGGCAGGAGCCTTGGCCAGTTTCCAGAAGCCCAGGGGTGACAGATGCAGGTCATCTCTGGCAAAGCATCGAGGTCTGTCAATCATGTCATCCCAGGCAGGCAGATACTGGATCCCCTTTTAATGACACCAGAAACTTAGCTAATTGTTGAAATCTGTCATTTTCTGTTTGTACTGTGGTATCATTCTGGGTGATGGTAGGATGCTGCTCAGGGCTAGGGTCATACCCGCCTGGGCTACATAATCAGAGTGCTCCTCCATGTCTCTTTTCATGTAGTCCAGGCACATACATCTTAGGTCATTCACACACACATGTACAATGACAGAGTCATATTTGTACCTGTTGTTGAGGGACCTGAGTTTTAGGTGTTATGTGGTGGATCCTGGCACATGACAGCAACTGACTGCTACTTTCTCCTTATTCAGCCTAGTGAGGACATCAGTGTGCTTCACTATTGAGTCACCTATTACTAGTGTGTTGGGCATGTTGTTTTGCCTTAGGGGCTTTTGCTGAGTGGCACACTGTTTAGGAGAGGTATGTGTCTCATGATTAGTGTTGTATTGTGAAGGTCAAGTGCATTTCTGCCTTGGAGATCTCTTCTGTTTGGGTAGATTTTTATTGAGACCCTCAGTGAAGGTGGGTGTGTGGTTTGTGTTTTTATGTGAAGACTGTGCTGTTGTGTATTCTGGAGGGCTATGTGTTCCATGTGGTGTGGTGCAAGTGTTGACCTTCTCCTCCTGACCAGCTATTCCGGTCTTGGCTGGAGAGTGTGTTACTTCCAGTTTGGATATATAAGTGCATCTCTCGCAAGTCTGAGTGTTGGGAGGTAAGAGGAGAGGGTTGTCAGTGTACATGAGGCAGTTGCTACATTGCCTCAGGATGCCCAAGTTCACCAGTTTAATAGGAGAAAGCACATGGAACTGACCTTTAGACATGCATGTAGGGCTGGCCATTAATAATAAGTACAGGAGCTGTTTCCTTGTAGAACGTTTAGTGCTGGTAGCACTTTTTTATGTTACAATAATTGCTACAAGAAGTCTGATAGAGTGCTAAACTAATAAGCTAGTTAAAGTGCAGGAGAGGAGAGAACTAGCAGATCTAAGGAAAAAATTGAAAAGCAGACTTTGGCACTGCTCAGAAGCTTACAAACAGTCCTGGATACAGCAAATCTGTATCTGGACTAGACTAGTTACAGGACAGGTGGGAAAAGTGCAAACGTGGGCTTTTAAACCAGAACATTGAAAGAGATAGAAAAACTGCCCAAACGGCCAATAAACTACAATTTCTGGGCCAGAAACCACTCCTCATGTGGTAGATAGGCTACCTAGTGCTTACCACTCCCACTGATAAGCTAGAAGGCTTCCCTCCAACACAGAAAAGCTTGGTGGGCTCAGAAGCTTACAAACAGTCCTGGACACAGCAAATCTGTATCTGGACTAGATTAGTTACAGAAAAGGCAGGAAACAAACTTAGAATTTTTTTTCCAAAAAGCAGCTAAAACATCACTAAAACAATTCAAGTGCAGTGCAAGCTAGCACGCTTGAGTGTGTAGCAGTATTAAAGCAAATACAGTTTAAATAAATGCAACTTATTCAAAATGTATTCTGAACAACATTCAACTGTTGTTTTATTCAGCTCTGAAAGTGCCAAAAAATATACTTATCAGCTGAGAAGCACACTCAGTCAGAACACAACACAAGGAGATTTTTTTTTGCTAGTAAAGTGCAAAGGGAGGAAGAAGGAGCAGAAGATAATTAAGAACCTAAATGGGTTGGCCTTCTCAGATGTTCTTTCTGTATCAGGTAGAATGAACACTAGACTGGGAGGAGTGTCCCACATCAAATTTACAGTAGGGGCAGGCAACTGCAAAGCCACCAACTACTTTCAGAACAGATCAGAAAACAGCAAACAGTGTCAGCAAATATATAAAATAATTCAGTCAGGCAAAAATTAAGCCAATGCAGAACTCTGAAAAGTTAAAAGTACCAAGAAATATACTTATCAGCAATATATTTCCAGATTGATTGAGAAGCACTCTTCAGTCAGAGCACAAGGAGATTCTAACAATGTACGCAGGAATTTACAAACAGGGACTACTTTTAAATCAGCAAGCCTTGAAACAATCAGATAACACAAAAGCTGTTAGACCAGTTTTATAAAATTTAACACCACCGCATAGGTTCATAGGTTCATAGGCAGGTACTAGGATATTGGCCCAAGGGCCTAAGTAAGCCTAGCCAACAAGGTTCCCTGGCTTACGCCACCCAAGAAAGTTATTTTCCTGTGCCACTGTCAAGCAGAGCCACAGAAGTGATCCCTGGAGTGTATTTCCTATTTCCCATCCACTCATCAAGATTTTTCTTGAAGAGTGCTAATGAGGAACTTTGCTTGACATAGATGGGTAGCTTGTTCCAGAGTATGGGAAGTCTCTGGGACAGGAATCTATCCCTTCAGCATGTCCTGTTTATTGTGGTGACAAGATTTAAGTCCCTAGAGTGTGTAGCTTGGAGAGACCGGGATTTCTTTAGGTGTAGCATGTCCAACAGCTCTGGGTTTGACATAGCTTTATGTTAGGCAGACATCACCTCAGAGTAGGCAATATGCTACGGAGTAAAGCTGGAGTTTTTTGAGATGGTCAGTGTTGGACATCTGTTTTAAGCCAGTAATCCTCTTTGTGAGGTACTTCTGTGGCCTTTCCAGCTGCTGCAGACGTCTTGTGAAGTACATTCCAAAAGGGGCGTTGTACTCTATAATGGGTCTAATGAGTGTCGAGTAGAGGGGAACAATGACTTATTTTTTCATGGATGAGAACCCTTTTGTGATGAGGTGTGCCATGTATAAGGACTTCCTGACTACTGTGGTGATGTGATTATCAAAGGAGAGACTACAGACTACTGTCCACCTGTTTGCCAAGGTCTCTTATCACACATTTGGTGTTCAGTAGACTGCTGCCTATGTGGTAGTTCATGGGTACAAAGTTTTACCAAAGGGGATGACAATGAACTTTTTGGCATTGATATTGAGGCCAAGGCTCTGACACCAGGCATCTGTCTCAGTGGGGCCCTTCTGTAGGATGTCCACATCATTTGGGGACTCGACTATGGCTCCTTGTTTGCAGTCATCTGTGAACTTCATTAGCCAGATGCCTTCTGTGTTAGCCTGTACTTCAGAGAAGTAGATACCAAACAGGAAAGGTCAAAGGACTGAACCCTGTGGAACTCCACTTGTCACTGGTTTGAAGTCAAGATTTGGAGTCTGCAACTTTCACAGTGTGGGTTCTTTCAGTGAGCCAGTTGGCAACCCATCTTGTGATGTAGGGATTTATACCTAGTTTAGAGTTTAGCTATAATTCCAGAATGGAGGATGGTCTCAAAATCCTTGGTGAGGTCAAGATAGGCTTTGTGAACCACCTTACCCTCATCTACAGCTTTGGTGACTAGCTCAAAGAAGTCAATCAGGTTCAGGAGGCATGATCTGTCTTTCACAAACCTGAACTGGGTGGGGTCCAGAGTTTGGAGGTTACCAATGTCTTTGTTTATGAGTTCCATGATGACAAGTTCCATGGCCTTGCAGATCAGGCTTATCAGGCTAATAGGGCGATAGTTCCTGGGATCAGTGTTGGTTCCCCCTTTGTGGAGTGGGATAACTGTTGCTGACAGGAATAGTGGGGGAACCAGTTTCAGAACAGATATGAAAACAGAAAACAATATCAGCAAATATATAAAATAATTCAATCAGGCAAAAATTAAGCCAATGCAGAACTCTGAAAAATTAAAGTGCCAAGAAATATACTTATCAGCGGTATATTTCCAGATTGTTTGAGAAGCACTCTTCAGTCAGAACACAAGGAGATTCTAACAGTGTATGTGGTGGGGTAGTTGAAGTCACCAAGGATCGGGGTGTTAGGAGGCACCTTTATGGATTAAAGTAGGTCCAGGTAGGAGGAGTGTCTGTCCTGATTCATGGAGGGGGGTCTATAGCTGGCTATAACCTGGATGTGTGTCTTGCCAATTGTCATTTGCACCTGGAGAAGTTCTAGTCCATCATGCTGGCAAAGAAATGTGGGATACTACTCAGAAACATGTTTACAAATCCAACTGTGACAAAAGCGATGGAAAAACAAGTAAATTATCAAAGATGCAGAGTAAAATCTGTAGCCATTAATGAACTATGTTGCAAAATTCTACCACACAAGGTAATTTATTTTTGCTGCTGAAAAAGGGAGATGCAAGATGTGTGTTCTTATTCTTTATTTTGTTGGTGTCACTAATATGTTGGTCATGTAGTGTGTGTTTCTGTGTGTGCGCGTGTGTGCGTGTGTGTATGTGTGTGTGTGTGTGTGTGTGTGTGTGTGTGTGTGTGTGTGTGTGTGTGTGTGTGTGTGTGTGTGTGTGTGTGTGTGTGTGTGTGTGTGCTAGATAGCTCCAAAAATCACGTGTGATAAAGGTAATTCAGAAAATTGTGTGAAGGGGTAAATCAAGCCTGAAAATAGGTGAATATCTCCAAAAATAGGTACACGGTGTGCACAGGTAAATCAGGCCTAAAATTAGGAACATTCCTCCAAGATAGGGGCAGTTACTTTGGCATTGATCTTTGACTTCATCATTCACAAATGCAGAGTTGCTATAAATTTGATCATTCAACATGCAGTGACTGCTATTGCACCCAGCCAATTCATTTAGCCAGCACCACAGAAGGCTTCTAAGTCAAAGAAAGTTAAACTGAAGAGTTTATTAATTTCACTAATTAAATGTGTTGCATTGGAAGTGCTGATAACTTTTTCAGATGTGGGGAATTACTCTAAAAAACCTATGAAACCTATAGTTATGCAATTTCTAAATCAACATATAATATCCCAGCTCAGATACACTTTGATTTATGATATCTCAAAGAAGTACTGTTTAAATATACTGGATTATTTAGATATTACCCATGACTTGGTGTGCATATCACAGGATTCACCATAGTTAGTGTGGTTTGACCACAAGGGCGAAGCCTAAGTGATTAAACAAACCTAACCATGTGCAAATCCTATGATACCAACATCCAGGAGTAGGTTATTGCTATTATACAATGACATTCTACCTGCGTACCTATCATATATAATGTCTTTGTGTAATGGCACTTTCCTTTTCTTCTATGTTGTCTTTTCTATGCTGATGTACTGCACATCTGTATGGGACTTATATCCTCGTACTTACACAGTACATCAGTGCAGTGCACGAGAAGAGATGGAGAAAAGAGCGTTTCCATTGTGGAATTTTGTTTTCTTTTAACTGTTTAAAATGAAAAAGTATTATGAGAGACAGCACAAAAATACAAGGAAAATCAGGTGTGTTTCTGTTTCTTTAGCTCTGCAGTATGTACCAGATTTTTCTCATATTTTGCTCTATTCATGGTAAAAGAAGGGCTGCCATCCAGCATATGCCAATAGAATGTCTGACTGTGCAATTGTACTTAAACAGCTGGACTTTTTTTCTATTGATATATGCTCAATTGACAATGGTCAGGCTGGTTGGACTGTCCAATAAGTGTGCTTGTTTGTGAGTAGATATGATCATTTATACTATAATTGCTGATATACAATAACATTATTTATGAACAAAAATCTTACCTATTGTAAATAATGTCATGGTGTTAAAGGACTTTGAAAATTCTTCCATGAATTATCCTATAGAGTGGACACCTAAGGTATGCACTGCACATGCTTTGAGCGAGTGCATGCTAACGCTTATACTCTGAACTGGACAGAATACAGTTTCTGTCACATTCCACTTTGTTTTATTTGTATCTTAGAAGACCATGTGAGTCCTGTTTATGAGAAGATGTATCAAGGGGGTTCCTATCAGTTTGTCAAAACTTCAGCAGTTCGAACACCATATGTTCGAACTGTGAAGTTCGAAAACTGATTATCGTGAAGCCGCGGAACACCGAATTCTTTCCCAGGGAAAGAATTTGGTGGGCTGTTTCTGTGGCTTCGCTATTTTCAGCACTGTGGTGGAAAGTTATGGGTCAGGTTCAGGTAAGTGTGTGATTGTGCAGACGTTAGGGTTAGGGCACGGGTTAGGTGAGTTAGGGCGCGGGTGAGGTGGGTGTGCGATAGTGACAGACTTTAGGGTTAGGGTGGGATAGGTGAGTTAGGGTTAGGGTGTGGGTCAGGTGAGTGTGCGATAGTGACGGAACTTAGGGTTATGTTTGGGTTAAGGTAAGTGGATAGATAGTAGTGTATGTGCAGTTTAGTGTAGGGTTAGATGTAGGATTTTAAGTGTATGTGGGTGGATTGCTGTTTTTTTGGTGTGATTGTGTTGTGTGTGTGTGTTTCTTGGAACAGCAATTTTTTTCCCTGGGAAAAAAATCGCTGTTCTAAGTCTTTGATGGTTTTGCACTTCAAGGTTAGAAGTTCGAACATATGGTGTTCAAACTTCTACCGTTTTGTCGAAGTGATATAGATCCTATCATAGGCCCGGCAGTATTTTTAATATTTTTGATTATTTTCTTTTTCACATTTTTAATAGATTGCTGTAGGGACTGTGGAAGTTTATGTTCAGCCTTGCTTGATTTCTCTGCTTTGCACAGTGGACAACATTGGAGATGTAGTTATTGTTTAATAGCTGCAGCCACCCAAATTTCTTATTGTTAGTAAAGCTAAACTGGTTTGTCCAATCAGCATGCCTGGTTTAGAATATTAAATGAGTTTAACTGTACAATTTGTATATAAAGAACACATAAGATACTGTTGTATGCACTTTTAATCAGTTATACTTTTAGTAATTATTAACACTGGGGAGTCCAGCTATAAATGGGAAGGAAGCATGCCTCATGAATTTAGATTATTAGGGATTAAATTGATCAGTCACAGCATGAAGTTATGGGAAAGAGTAGTGGAAGCTAGGTTAAGAAGGGAGGTGATGATTAGTGATCAGCAGTATGGTTTCATGCCAGGAAAGAGCACTACAGATGCAATGTTTGCTTTGAGAGTGCTGATGGAGAAGTACAGAGAATGTTAGAAGGAGTTGCATTGTGAGTTTGTAGATTCAGAGAAAGCATATGACAGGGTGCCTAGAGAGGAGTTGTGGTATTGTATGAGGAAGTCGGGAGTGTCAGAGAAGTATGTAAGACTGGTACAGGATATGTACGAGGGTAGTGTGACAGCGGTGAGGTCTGCGGTGGGAGTGACGGATGCATTTTAAGGTAGAGGTGGGATTACATCAAGGTTCAGCTCTGATCCCTTTCTTATCTGCAATGCTGATGGACAGACGAGATCAGACAGGAGTCCCCGTGGACTATGATGTTTGCAGATGACATTGTGATCTGTAGTAGGGAACAGGTAGAAGAGACCCTGGAGAGGTGGAGATATGCTCTAGAGAAGAGACTAATGAAGGTCAGCAAGACTAAGACAGAATATATGTGTGTGAATGAGAGGGAGGATAGAGGAATGGTGAGGATGCAGGGAGTAGAGGTGGCGAAGGTGGATGAGTTTAAATACTTGGGATCAACAGTTCAGAGTAATGGTGAGTGTGGAAGAGAGTTGAAGAAGAGAGTACAGGCAGGATGGAGTGTGTGGAGAAGAGTGTCAGGAGTGATTTGTGACAGATGAGTACCAGTAAGAGTGAAAGGGAAGGTTTACAAGAGGGTAGTGAGACCAGCTATGTTGTATGGGTTGGAGACAGTGGCACTGACAAAAAGGCAGGAGTCAGAGCTTGACGTGGCAGAGTTGAAGATGTTAAGATTTGCACTGGGTGTAACGAGAATGGACAGGATTAGGAATAAGTATATTAGAGGGTCAGCCCAGGTTGGAAGGTTTGGAGACAAAGCCAGAGAGGCAAGATTACAGTGGTTTGGACATGTGCTGAGTAGGGATGCAGAGTATATTGGGAAAAGGATGCTAAGGATGAAGCTGCCAGGTAACAGAAAAAGAGGAAGGCCTAAGATAAGGTTTATGGATGTGGTGAGAGAAGACATGCAGGTGGTTGGTGTGACAGAGCAAGATGCAGAGGACAGGAAGAAATGGAAACAGTTGATCTGCTGTGGCGACCCCTGATGGGAGCAGCCAAAAGAAGAACATTGTTTCTTGGGGAAGAGTCTTTGCTGCTTTCCTAGTTTATTTTTACAGGCAAGTTCCCTCTGCATGGTCTTATATCATTTCAAAATAGCACTCCTACATTTGTAAGAGAAGTTTCATAATTCAGGTCTTAACCAAGTGCATTCAAAAGCATTCAACTTTTCTTTTCCTGGAATTTTAAGGGAGTTATATAAATGAAGTAAAAACGTTTTGGCACTTCATACTTGGCAGTATAGTAAGGTGTGATCAAGGTGTAGAAAGTATCCTGTTACAGAATGAGCATTGAGAGGGCTGTATCTCGGTTGTCAACAGAAAATGTCACCCCTTTTTTCTAAAGTGATGGTGATCTTCTGTGTGTGCCAGTGTAGTTCACTGCTGAGTGGATGAGGTGAAAATCTTCACCTGCGAATCAGAGAGGTCTTGGATCTATCCAAGAAAATAATGAATGTCTCCAGGCTATACAAAATGAGTTGTTACCCGATAGGGGTAAAACAAAAGCACTTTCCTCCTCCTAAGCAAATTTCCTCTGGGGTCTTTAAGATTCCTTCTTGCTCTTTCATTGGCTCTGTACAGTTTTTAACTCACACAGGGTAGCAGTGAGTCAGTATTAACAGATCCACAAGTCAGTCCATCCAGCACTAAATTGGCCAGGTTATGTCAGTAATAACAGAGCTGATACTGTATTTCAGCATCGCATCACAAGTGAGTAAGCAGTAACGGAGCATTCACGTGTTTGTGTGTGTGTGTGTGTGTGTGTGTGTGTGTGTGTGTGTGTGTGTGTGTGTGTGTGTGTGTGTGTGTGTGTGTGTGTGTGTGTGTGTGTGTGTGTGTGTAAAATGCCCCGATTAGATGGTTGGTCTGTAGTCACTCATTACAATTTCATAGTTTCTGTGGTTTACAGAATACACGTGGCTGCAAAATCCGTTTTGTTAACTTTTTATGTGATTTAGAGTAGTCTGATCTTATCTGTCTCCAGTTTTGCAGAACATCTCTGATTTCTCTCTGATTTATGCCCATTTCTTGAGTAACTCATTAACCAGCAAGTTCTTTCTGGTTACTGGAAATGTGACAATATTTTCCTCAGTGGTCCCCTGGACTGCAAGACTAATGACTACCTAACAACCAGAGTACTTATGGTGTAAAGTAAGGTAATTGATTGTAGCAAACAGGAGCATCTTATGAGCTATGCTCTTTGTATGTGATCCTTGATCTTCTTATTCAGTTGAATGTTAACAGTGGAGTTATTATTTAGCTGTAAAAAATAAGACAGCATGAAGTCTATGGGTTTAATGTTAATATTTTAGCTAGAAACATTTTTAATTGAGCTTTTTTTTTGTAGGCACACATGTGAAATGCACTGTTTGGGCTATAACAGTACTTAGTGCATAAGAATAAGGCTATGAGCTGTTAAAGATCAATTCCATGTAGTACAAGTTTGATTCCCTCAGCTTTCATTTGCCTTCCATGTGATTCTGTCAAGTTACTTCAACAGACAGCACTCCTAAAAAAGGATACTTTTTTCCAATGAACAGATGCAGGCTGTTAGCAATACATTACACATTTATCTTCTGAATTCCTGCATCCTTCACATAGATGCTAATTAGTATTTAATTATATGCTATATGAGTAAGAATTCCAGCATGTCTCTCTTGTAGTTTAATGGGTTGCCAGATGCATTTTCACAAAATGTAGGGTTTCAAGAGAAGTGTACTGCGTCTTATGCTAAGTGTGTTGTCAGTGTGAATGCTTTGTTTAGAAAATGACTGTTAGTGATTTTTTTAAGTAAGTTTCAGATAAAATCCAAATGCCTCTAAAAATTGTAAAAGTAAAATAGCATGCACACAGCCAGGTTTGAGCAGTCGTTTTGGTGAGTGGGGAGAGCCAGCCAAATAGTGAGATATTGGTATGGCTGGTAGGGGCCTGAGTCCTTAACTTGCATAGGACCCATTTTGTCCATGGTCTTCTCTGACTCTGGAGGTGCATGATACAGCATTACTGCATTATTAGCCATTCAATTAGGTCAAACCTGTACTGCGTGATGTCAGAGCATGTAAAGCCCCCAATACACAAGTATGTTGTGTGTAGTAATATTTCTGATTTTTGTATGATTTGTAGGTTGTTGAAGAAATAGTTGTTGCAGTATTTATGTTGTCTTTAATTGTTTTGCTTTATTCTTCTGGAGAATTTCTCCCCGGGCCTCCGCTGAAAACAGGATCTGTGGAACCTAGTCGGACTTTTCCAAAATAAAAAAAAAAAAAAAAAAAATTCATCGCACTAACGAATGAATGCAGTAATAGGCCTGGATGATGTAATACAACCTAAACATATTGCATTTGAGTAATATATTTTGCAGTACTTTACAACCTCCAACAACTACAAAGGGGTTGAAATTTGTGAGGTTATATAGTTTGCATTATTTGGAGTATTCATCAGAACTGCCTGATCTTCAGAATCTGTTATGTAGTCATTGTTGCATATAATTATGATACAGTTTTCCCCTACATAATCTGATTTCAAAGAATTTCTGATTTAAAACTGTTAGTCTGGCAGATAGCATGGGTCACTAGAGCTCCAACTTGTTAATGAGTTCCTTTATCTGGCAAGGGTGCAACATTTGAATCCTTCCTCATTCTACTGTTGGACATTGAGCACTTCATTTAACCATATAGTGGTTTGGATCAATTGGGAATTTGGGTTAGGCTCCTTAAAGGTCTACATGACTAAATGCATAGTGACAGTGAACCTGTTGTTGTTTGCCAGCCATTCCCTATTACATAGATGATCTACTTCAGGAAATGTTATGGCAACTTCACCAGCACAACAATTGTTGGTGCAACATAAGCAATTCATTCTTCAAGGGCAGCAGGCACTGCATTTGTAGATGAAGCAATGAAATGCAAAGTTCTTTGTCAGCTGCAACCTCTTTATTACTACTTGTTCTCTGTAATGTGGAATTATTCAAATAACTTTTACTTCTGCAGAGACTCTGCTTATTGACTTAGCATATATCAGGTAGTTAATATTTCTTACGCTCTCAGAAATACTCTGCTATTTAAACTGTGCTGCACATACTTGGATTAAGGTATGATGGTGGTGAGCTTTGTACAATTTCAAGTAATTCATCCAAAACTACAAATGAAGTCCATGCAATTTATTTCTTCACGGACATCTGAGAGGGACGTAGCCAGCAGCATAACTATAATTGCTGGGCTTGTGGGGAGTTACACTGCTGAGCTGATAAAAGTCATTAACCTGACTTTGCAGGACTAGTGTACATTTGTGTAAAGCAAACTGGAGTATTGTTATTTTTTTAAAGTGGCCATTTTTATTACAATTGGATACATGATGTGTACATAGTCAAAAAGTGGCCATGACTGTTGCATATGGATATTGGTGGATTACAATGACAGCAGTTTGAGTGACCTTTTATTGCTGAAATGTTCTGAAATGGATACCTTTATCATTATTGATTCATGCACTTTCTTTCACTACTTACTGGAAAAAATGTTCAAAACTACAAATTTAAAATGCACTCTGACGAATGTTGCTGTATTAAACAAGAAGTATAAAGGAGGGTGTTTCAAAGAATATAATCATTTATACATAGGTTCATAGATTAGTACTAGGCTAACTGCTCTTGCGAGCCATTTTAAGCCTAGCCAATTATCCCTTGTGAGATTCAAACCCTGCACCTTGTGTTTATAAGGCAAACACCTCAACCATTAGGCCACCCTCCCAACCTTCAACCTAACATGTTCCTAAAAATGGGGGTGGTGACCATGGTTTTAAAACAGGCTGGAGTCCAAGGTATGCTTAATATGCCACTGGCCAGATGCATTTTTAATGAAAGTTAGTTTCATTGCATTTTCAATGCATGTTCAAGGGAAGTGAAGTTTACTGTTGCTCATACTGTCTGCTTTCAATGTGAGATTGCTCTATTTAGTTAATGGCAATCAATGTTTGTACTCAAAATTTGAAATAATTTACATTTGTTTGTTAACTAGGAAAGTCCAACTTGGAACAAGCCAATTTTTCAGTGGAGGCCCAGGGTTTTAAAGTTTTAAATTAATTCCAAATGTCTGTAATCATTGTAAAGGAAAAGTAGAACATAGTTTGCATACTGACAGGTTAGAACAGTGTTTGTGGTAATAGGGTTGTGACCACAAGTAATGGGGCCCTGGAATAGTTACAGGGATGGGACTGGGGGTAGGATGAGGGGCGTTGGTCACTTATCTTGCCTAGGGCCACACTCGATCATGCTCTGGTTCTGGTAACAACTAAAGCAGAATAGAGATTGTGGTATTTATATGACTGTTTAAAGAGATGCAGGTAGAGTACTGGTATATATAGGAAAAAATAAGCTGTAAGAAACATTAAGTTACTAAAAAAAAAAAAAAAACAAGTAAAAGAGGCAACATTGAGAGTGTTGTGTCAGTGAATTAAATGCATGTATTTGGTTCTTGTGCAACAAGCACAGCAATGTTCTTGCCAGTGCAGCACCAATGATATGATATGAGCGTGCCTTAAACTGTGCTTTACCTGTTATAATTTGTGTCATCATGTGACATGCATCAAAAATTTAGAAACACAACTAAGTGAAAAAAGACTGCCAAAATAAAGAACTATTTATTTTCCCATATCTTTCTCTTACACTGTCTCTGCTTTCTCTTCCCCTCTCCTCGTTCCTCTCACTCTACCATACACCAGCTATTTTCTTACCACTCTGTGCTTCTACTTCCTCTCGCATACTCCTCTATATCTCCACCACAATATCCCCTTATTTTTCCTTTCTTCTTCTTCTTTTCTTTCCATGTCATTATTTTTAGCCTATGACATTTAATCTTCTGGCTCCTGCATCTTTTTATACCATATTACTCTGTTACTCTTACTTCCCCATATTTGCCTAATATTCACATATATATATATATATATATATATATATATATATATATATATATATATATGATTCCCCTTCACAAAGTCGAATGTTCAGAAACTCGAAATGCATATGGTCGACGCCATATGCTCAAATTGCAGAAGCTCGACTTCGTGAAAGGGAACGAAAAAAAAAAAACGTAACACAAACAAGTGTTTCTGCAGGGGGCAAGCCCCCCTGCACCCCCCACAACCCCCGCTACTTATTTATTCCAACACCGAGATCACAGTACTACAGCGCAGAAAGGGAAATCTCCCGTTTTGTGCCGTATGCCATTCCCCATTCATACAGTCGAGCTTCTACAATTTTGAGCATATGGTCTGAACCATATGCATTTTGAGATTGTGGCTGTTCGACTTTGTGAAGGGGAACCATATATATATTTTTTTGTCTGCCTGTGTTGTTTTCATGCTTTTTTTTTGGTCTCATTTGTTATGTTTATTGTGACTTCACTTAGTATTTGTATGTTATCAGTGCAATATATACAATCAAACTTTATTATGTCTGTGGAACTTTTCTCCCCAGGTCTCCTCTGACAATGGGATTTATGCCTAGTTGTACTTTTGTAGATTCACTCTACTCCAACTGTATATCCTAACTGTAAAAATACCCTCCAAGTACAAACAACTTCTCAAGACTTGCTTAGCTGACACCTGGCGCTGTACATGCACATACCCGGGCTGATTTTTCCATCACTCCTACAATCTCAGCTTGACATCTATACCTCTCTCACTTCCTCAGTAAACCTAACCATATACTTTGTCACATTGTCAGGGTCTGGTCCCCCTCTGATCTAATACCCCTGTTCATCCTTTTCCATCCCCCTCTCCCCTCTCCTTATTTTACCCCAGTTTTATCTTAATCTTTGTCCCTACTATCCCCTCTTAAAACCCCTCTCTTTTCCCCTCTAACTTCTTCTTTCTTTCATCCATTATCTATTGTATACATGCCTATTCAAAAATATGTGTTTTAGCTTTTTCTCTGTATATTGTATTCTGTACATTCTATAAGGTGTGATTGTTTACTTTCTATGTATGTTAGCTATATTGGCTATCTCTCTGTATATTATTTATGTATATTCTATAATGTATGATTGTTTACTTTGTAAATAATGTTTACTTGTTAACTTGTATGTGGAGCTTTTCTCTGTGGGCCTCCACTGAAAATGGTTTACTTGTCCAGTCGGACCTCCCCGGTAAACAAATATCAAATAAATAAATAAAGGAAATAATTTCCCAGTAACACATGTCAAATAAACAAATAAATAAATAGATAAATAAAATAACTTTTGAATATTAAGCAAGTAATAAAGCCCAACAGGGTGTCTTTTACTGTGTAAATAATACCAATCCAGGGCTTCTACACCCCTGGAGGGCATTATTACACTTAGAGAATGGGCTGTCTATAAAATTGTTATGTTTTACTTACTTACATTTTTAGTAGTATATTTCTTTTTATATATTTTTGATGCAAAATAGTTCGTCCACCTAATGTTTCATACATATTGTAGTGTATGTGAATGGTGTTGGAGGAAGTATTTTATATCCAAAATAAAACATGTTAAAATATCCATATATTTACTTCATGTTTTTGTCTCTTACTCCTAAAATATGTGATTTCTTGACAGTCATTGTGGATTGAAGGCACTAAATAATGACATACATTTGAGTTTATGACATTTTTTTCCTTCAGAAAATTAATGATAATACAAATCCTATTACTTAAACAACTTTCTAATTTTATAAGAGCAATATTTGAAATCTGTTCCTATTTTTGAGCCTTTGTTCTCATTTATTTTAATCTTCCTTTAGCTTTTTTTGAGCTAAGAGGTCAAGAGGTAAGCAAACCTCTTTACTGCTGCTGCCAGTGGTCACTCGATCTCACTCACAATTTTACACACACACACACACACACACACACACACACACACACACACACACACACACACACACACACACACACACACACACACTTCCGCTTTCATGCATGCAATCACACATGCAGGCAGAAACAGAAACACACACATACACACACACACACACACACACACACACACACACACACACACACACACACACACACACACACGCACGCACACACACACACACACACACACACACACACACACACACACACACACACACACACACACACACACACACACACACACACACTTTTTATGTTTTATTTACTTTTACATATCCTAAATAGCAAAACTCCTTCTTAGCAAGTGTAAAATAACAGCTCAGTTTCATCTCACACTCATACACACATACACTCCCAGACAAAGACACTCGCTAAATAGCAGAAGCACTGCTTAGCGAGTGTAAGATAATGAGTCCAGCAGATGTTATGTTATCTTCAGTCCAAGCTCCATGGCAGATTAATATACTGCTGTAAAGCATTGGACTCATTCTCCTGTGGGCATTACCTGCAGATTAACACCCTGCTGGATAACATTTTTACTCCAGAGTGTTGATCTACCGGTCATCCATTCTTGAAGCAAATATATCATATATCATGTCACATGCTGGGACATCTCATGTAATTGCTGCTATAATGTCATCAGTTATTATGCAGTACTCCATTATGTTATTTAACTTATTTAATTAGCTATTACGTTTTCGACAAGCGTTATATAATGTTCTAGTATAACCATGCATCATATATGTAATAATAGCTCTTGTCTTGACAAATTAGGAGTGCCTATCTTCTATTCTTCTAATATCAATAAGGTTTGTGAAATCATGAAAAAGAACTGGCACATTTTGACAGCAGATGACAGGGTTAAGGAAGTGGCGTGGGGGCATCCAGGTTCTGTTTTAAGAATTGGAAATCTTTGAAATGCCTTTATTTTATAAAGCCAACTATGCTTCCCATGTTGCTTCACAACCTGCGGGGACCTATAACTGTAGGACTTGCAGTATATGTAAATATATAGACCAGGAGAGACTTTTTATTCACCCTACTACCAAGAAAGTTTATACATTTCTGTTTTTGCTGACTGTATGAGTAAATACCTAGTGTACTTAGCTAAGTGCCAAGTCTGCCCGGTCTTTTATATGGGCAAGACCAGCTGTTCCCTTTGTGAACATATAAGTGAACTTCTTTGTGAAATTCATAAATTAGACAGGAGTAATGCACTAGCTAAGCATATATCTTGTCAAGGTTCTGGTAATACGTTTACTTTTTTAGTGCTGCAGCTGGTTTTAGAGAGTAAGAGAATGGGAGATCTTACTAATAAAACAGAGGAATGTGAAATGAGACGGATTGTTTTCTTCAAGCAAATAAGGGATATGGTCTGAATGAGACTGCACCTTTAAAACCACATCTAAAGTCAGGTGACCTGTTCAAATAACTTTGGCAGTTACTTTGTTTCAAGTTATGCCGCAGTAGTGGTGCTGCGGTAGTGTTGTCACCTCACAGTAAGACGTTGTCGCGTTCGATTCTCAGCTTGAGCGTCTTCTGTGTGGAGGCATGCATGAATGGGCATGCCTTCATTGAAGGTTGTGCGTCAGGGCTGGTAACTTGGCATGTAAAAATCCTCTACCAAACAGCGGACCGGAGTTCCGCTGTGGCGAACCCTAACCGGGATAAGCCGAAAGACACAACAAGTTACTTTGTTTCAAGTTGTGTCTTTAAGCAGTTTGTCTGTGTTATTTTTTTTATGGTCTGATGAAGCATCCTTTGAGACATGAAAGTGCTTATCTACGTGTAGAATTAAAGTTTTATTTGGTTTATAAGCCATGCTCTTGGACTTCTCTGCATGTGTTTTACTTTCCTTTGACAAAACCAAACTGGGATGGGTCCAATGAGTGTAGGTTGACAATGTCTTTTTTGACCATTTCCATGATAATTTGTTCCATGGCTTTGCATATTAGACTAGTCAGACTGATGGGTCTGTAGTTTCCAGGGTCAGTTGATGGTTCACCCCCTTTAAGAGGGATAACCATTGCAGTCTTCCATTCACATGTACAGAGACCGTTTTGAGGCTGTAGCTGAAAAATGGCTCAAGTGGTTCTGATAGGTCATATCTCAAGACATTTAGGAAGCAACCTGGGATATTCTCTGGACCCACACTGATGCTGTGTTTTTGGCCTTAACGAATGCCACCATGACCTGCTCCCTGCTAATAATTTATGAGGGTTATGCTAGTAGGGGTTTCATAATGGATGCAGGGGTGTCAGAGTTAGAGCTGAATATTTCAGTAAGCAATTCGATATGCTGATCTGCTCAGTGAAGATGGTACCATTTACAACCAGTTCAGCACACTGCTGTCCATTACCGTTAAGGTTTCTGACATAGCTGTAGAAGGCCTTATGGTTGTCTTTAGCCTGAGAGGCTATCTTGGCCTCATAATTGGTCTTGTTGCATGTAATTAATACTCTTAGTTTCCTGTTTGGTTTAGTTACTGAACTGTTGTCATTATGAGAGCTGCTCTTTCTGATTTTGGCCATGGCTTTTTTTCCTTTTGTTATATACCCTATTAAGGTTAGGATTCCACTAGTGTGGTTTGTCTTTGGGGTATGTTTTGGGCTTACTTCTGTAGGTACAGCAGCCACTCTGCAGTCGTTTACCTGGTTGTACAGGGTTTCTGTGAACAATTCTGCATAGGTTTCTGTGAACTCAGGGTTTGGAAGTGCACTGAATTTTGACAAACTGTTGCTTAATAGAATATAGTTTGCTTTAGAATAGCTTCTAACTGTTACAGGTTTTACATGATTTTCAAAGTTGATTTTAGTTTCAAATGAGATAGCTGTGTGATCTGACTTCACCAGTGAAGATGTGACATGGGAAGGATGCACTCTCCCATATTGTTGAGTATTGATTTATATCATTACGTCAAAAACACTAAACAGTGAATTGCTGTTCATCAAACTTAATAAATTGAAAGCTACATTCAGCAAATGATCACTTCCGCAATTTTTTTTCCAGGGGAAACTAACTGGGTGGTCATCATCATGAATTTGCTCTTTTCCCTACTGTGGTGTGATCCCGAAGATGGTATATTTAGTTAGGGATGGGGGGTGCCCCCCACAGTGGGTGGTGTGGGGCTGCAGCACCCCATTTGGGTGTGTTTTAAATGATGTGGTTCTTGTGATTGTCACTAGGTTGGTTCACCAGTTAGTTTCCCTGGGAAAAAATTTGCAGAAGTGATCATTCGCTGAATGTAGCTTTCAATTTATTAGGTTCAAAAAATAAGGTTTGCTTTTTAGTGTTTTTGATATAATGATATAGACCCGGTGAGTACAAGGACCAGTATGTTTGAACCTCCGGTTGGAGTGTACACTATCTGGTCAAGAGTATTTGTGTTAATAAAGTCAAGGAACACTGTGCCTACAAGTTGGGGGCAGTGTATGTTTACCAGTCTGTACAGGGGCAGTTAAAGTCTCCCATGAATAAGATATTTGGTTGGATGGTGAATGCGTCTAGCAGGTCTAGGTGAACATTATGGGATTCTGTTGGCAGAGATCATGACCTATAGCTTTCCAGCATATGGTAAAGAATTTTATCTATGATGATTTGCACATAGATGAACTCCATTGCCAAAGGTATACTTGTTGCTAATGTAAATCAAGACACCTCCACCTTTAGTCCCTGTCTTTGCAGCTAATGTTTTATTTGTGTGGAAGGCACTGAAGCCTTGCACCACCAGAGGTCCTTCTGTGGTTTTAAATCATGTCTTGGTAATGGCTCAGATGTTTATATTCTCCAGGGTGAGGAGAGCATGTAGGGTGTGGAGCTTCTTTTTAAGGCTCCTCGCATTGAGTAGTAACAACTTTAGGTTCCTTTGGGTTTTATTTGCTAAACTGGCAAACCACTATGTGTAACATAGAGGCTTATGCTGATATTTGTGAGTTTGTTTACAATGCCCAAATTAGGTATTTTTTGAAATGCCTCAGTCAGGACATTGGAGACAGTTTGCATCATTTTGCCCTCATCCGTTGCCTAGTCGACCTTCTCAAAGAAGTCCACAAGGCTATTATCTATATATATTCAAAATTACATTAGTTTTTCCATTCTTGTATTACAGTATAAAAGTGCAAGAATATTTCATTAATTACCATACCTGAATAGAAAGAATTTTTATTGTTCTCTGCATGTACCTCACTTGAGAAGAGAGAGCTGCTTATTCTACCAAAAAGAAAGAACATTTTTTTCTATTATAAGTGAACTTCTGCGTTTTGCCAAAAATTAGAGAAATGTTAGAGACTCTGGTACAGATAACACAAATCTGGGTCAGTATATAGTGACACTTCAAGAGAGGACTGAGGCAAGTGACAGGCATTTAATTAGTCTCAATGAACAAATGACTGAGATGCTCAGTGTACTGTTCACCCAAATAACCCCCCACCATTAAAGAAACTGCATAAGGATGATGACATTGAAGCTACCACTAAAGGAAATGAGCAAGAATGATGACATTGAGGCCTACCTTATTGTCTTTGAAAGCTATCCCACCTGAGAAAATTGGACATAGACTGATTTGTCAGATGTGCTGTCTTCACAATTAACATGAGATGCACTGAAACATATATGGACATGGAAGATGCTATCAATTGTTTGTGTCTTTCGGCTTTTCCCAGTTAGGGGTCGCCACAGCGGAACTCCAGTCCGCTAATGATTGGCAGTAGAGTTTTACGTGCTGGCTTGCCGGGCCTAATGCACAACCTTCAACGAAGGAATGCCCGTTCACGTATGTCGCCACACAGAAGACGCTCTAACTGAAAATCGAACGGGCAACATCTAACTGTGAGGCAACAACTCTACAGCAGCACCACCACTGCAGTATATATGGAAGATGCTATCAATATGGATTATTAACAACTAAAGAAGAACCACTAGCTGGGTTATTAAAAACTAAAGTACTACTAGTTGCATCTGGTGTGTCTCCTAAAAACAATGACATTTCAGAATGAAATTTAATTCAAGAAAACCTAAGAATAGAAGTATCTGATTTAAATCATATTTCAAACTTATGGTTAGAAATGAAAGTGAACAGTAAATGTAACAAGTAAAAATGTTTATTAAGTGATCATTAAGTCTAAAAACATAAAACAAATGAGAAGTGGAAGGTAGAACTAATATGTATTAATGGAGATGAGAAGACATATCATATAAGAACTTCAGTTTCTGTGAGTTAAAGTTCTGGTCATCAAGTGGCTTTGATACCTAATTTAATACATGGTATCATTATTGGCCAAAACTTCCCTCATTTTAAGGTACTATAAAAACTATGATGGGGGCATATTTAGATACTCTGTAAGATGACTATACCCCTGATTAAAATGTCTGTCATGCACAGAGCTGATGAAGAGAAATGGATGGATGTGAAAATGTCAAAGAAAACGAGAATCTGGGTTTGGCTAAAAGACATAGAAGATTGTGTTTGTCATCACAAGCCCATTACTGAATCTTACCTGGAAGCGACAGTTGTTAGGTCAATGAAAGAAATCAGTGCAAAACTGAAAGGGAAAAAATGAGAGGGCATCATACAGAAAATCGTCCAAATATTCTAGTCATTAACTCATTCAAGCCTGTAACATAATTTTTGCATACTTGCATTTCCACATCTATAGCTTCTATGGCATCCAGAATTTATTTGGGCCTGGCTTGTTAAACCAACAAACTTATCAGCTAATCTGCTGTGTCTTTTGGCTTTTCCCGGTTAGGGGTCACAACAGAGGAACTCCGGTCCGCTAATGATTGGCAGTAGATTTTTACGTGCCGAGTTGCCGGCCCTGACACACAACCTTCAATGAAGGTACGCCCATTCACACATGTCTCCACACAGAAGACGCTCTAGCTGAGAATCGAACAGGACAACGTCTTTATCAGCTAATAATAGGCACTATTATAAAGTGCAAAGTTATTAACAAAATTACTAAGATTGTTAATCTATACTGTCCTGCAGTAGAGAAAGTAATCAATTAATTTGTCACTTTTCCTTCATATTTTGATATATGTTAATATTTTCATAACTGAGTCTCCTACATGTTATTGAGGGGATATTATGTTTAATGCCATGGTGGAAAACAGGAAATTCATGGTCTGTGTCCATTTATATCTCATTATACCTGAGATATTGCTAATTGTTAGTAATTATGAAAATAAAGAATAGTTACATATATGCATAATACTTCAAAAAAAAAAAAGTGACTTAATAACTGTTGAAAGACATCAAGTGAAACCTTAGATGTTCTTGAAGAAAACTTACTGATATTTTCACTGTACATTGCACACCTTTAGAGATATTTAGTGTTATTTATATTGCTAATTATAAAATTAAGCATATGTTTTCATGTTTCTGTAAATATCTCAATAAACGTGCACTTATAGTGGAATTTCTTTTTATGTGAACTCTCGTGTGTGAACTGTTTTAACAATATATGTCTAAGTAGTTCAGTTTCTAGGATATGACAATTTGTTTGTTGTCATGGATAGAGGCAAGCAGATGCGTGACACTGGCGATGCAGAACTGCAGACTCTACTTAGATCTGTAGCCACTTTAACTGCAACAGTTTCCGATTTATCTAAAAAAGTGGACAAATTAATGTCTAACCCTCTTTATTTAGGGTCGAATGACATTACTAATTCACACAGCTCAGAGACTAGTGATTTGCTTATTACACCAGCCCAAAGAACTGGCCTTCACAGCAACCAGGAAATTGACTTAGTTTGTGGTAACACCAATGGTTTTAGCTGTAACACACAGGCTCAGAATGTTTCTGTCGATAGGCAGGAAGTGACTATTAATGTATCGGTTGAGCAATGGC
Source organism: Protopterus annectens (assembly GCF_019279795.1). Taxonomy (NCBI): domain Eukaryota; kingdom Metazoa; phylum Chordata; order Ceratodontiformes; family Protopteridae; genus Protopterus; species Protopterus annectens. The sequence continues at coordinate 624,074,336 of NC_056730.1, forward strand.
TTAAAACCGAAATTGGTTTTAATCAAGTTTCTAACTTTAGCAATAATCATGTTAACCCAGGTACATTGGATCAACAAATTTCCAGTTTTAGAAGGCTACTTCTGAAATATAAAAAATTGCAACTGGAAAATGAATACTTAACTGAGTGTACCAAAAGAGAGCAGGTGCCTAAGGGGCTCCGTTTATGGAAATTTCCCACTGGACTGGAAAAGGACTCACACCTTCATAAAGAACTTCTACAATTTTTTAACAGGCAAGGGTGTGAATTGCTTCAAATTTTGATATCTGACAATAACCGTAAAATGTCATTGTTATTAAGGGAGATTAACACTTTAGATTTAAGCATTAAAAATGACTTGTTGTTTGAAATGAAACGTAATAACTTTAATGCTGTGTTTAATCATGTTGACACCGAACTAATTGAATTAAAGACTAGGAAGGAAGGGAAATTATTAAGGGATAAGGTGGACTATGAGAATGGTAGAGCATATCCAGATCCACCGAGGGGACAACAAAGTTTTTCTGTTAATAACATTTCTTGTACTGAGGACAATGAAATTGAAGAGCATGCACAAGGCAATAGTGGAAATGTTTCCCCTTTAGAGCAACCTCCTTTATGGAGGTCGGAGAGGTTACAGAACCAGAGACAGGGGAGGCAGGATTACTACAGGAGTGGCAACAACCCTGGGATCGGTTCCTGGAGGGGGAGATGGGGTTCATACAGGAGATAAACCCTGACAACAATTTTGACAATGATAACAATAGTGGTCTGGTACTTAATGTTATTAGCAATAATAACTGTGATTTTAACATTTATAACTACAGCTAGGTCCAAGTTGACACCAGGTGGGCCGAGTTATTATCTAAGGGCTTTAATTTTGTTCCCATTAAGGAAGGGACGCTTACTGACTCTATTATACAACTTAAATTATTTACAAGAAAACTTAATTTGGCCTTACATTTTCACGATAACAATACTATTACTGGCAATTTGGATACATGTAGGCCTAGTATTTTTTTACCCCCATCACACCCCCTAGTACACCTGTTTGAGAATCTATGTGAAGCTGATATCAGGAACTTATTAGTGAACAAGTATAAAAAACCTGGTCAAGCTAACTTGGACTGTGATGAGAAAAAACTATTAAGTGAAATTTTAGAGCATCGTGACATAAGAATAATGAAACCTGATAAAGGTGGGTGCATGGTAATTATGAATGTGGTTGATTATAATAGCAGGATGATGGAACGTCTGTATAGTGATGTCTATCTTGAGGTCTCACGAAATGAGATTAATATAGCATATCGTAATATTGACCTGGAATTGGAACAGCTGTTATTAAATGGGCAAATTACCTTAGAAACTCATAATTATATGCTTATAAGCCATCCTAAAATACCCACAATTTTTGGCATACCAAAAATTCATAAATCCTTAGAAAACCCACCATTAAGACCAATTGTGGATGCAAAAGCCTCAAAAACTTATAGTATTGCTAAGTTCATTGACAGTATGACCAAAAACATTCTATATTCACGTAGTCTTGTGATTAGGGACTCATGGGACTTTCTTACTAAAGTTAAACAGGACATGTTTTTTGATAGTAACATATTAGTCACTATTGATGTTTGTGATCTCTTTTCAGTTATTCCACATCAAATTGGCCTTGAATGGTTTTATGATTATTTATGTGCCAATTCAACACTTAATCATAACACCATTCTGACTGTACGAACATGTATGGAAATAATATTAGAGAATAATTTTGTGACCTTTGAAGGGCATCTTTTTAAGCAAAAACAGGGTGTTGCAATGGGTGCGTGCTGTGCTCCAGTGTTTGCCAACATTGTCTTGGCACAATGGGAGGACCTGTTTGTTACCAACTCAGAATTTAGGACTTCATGGGTATTGTATGGGCGATACCTAGATGATATAGTCCTGTTCTGGAAAGATAGTGAGGACGACCTGAAGAGGTTCTTCACCTATATTAATGGAACTACAAGTTTTCTTAAGTTTACTATGAATAGCAATGTAGAACTGATTAATTACTTAGATGTTACCATCAAGAAAGACTTTGAACACAATTGTTTTGTTTCACAACTATATAGGAAACCTACCTATACAAATTCACTATTGCATTATACAAGTGCACACCCATTGCACCAGAAAAAAGCCCTAGTTAAGGGCCAATATGTAAGACTGGCCAGAATGGTGTCTGACTTTGTGGATTTTCTTAGTGAATGTGAAACATTAAAAAACATGTTTTGTAAGAGGGGGTACCCTGAAACCTTTGTCATAGATATTTTTAATGAAGTTAAGACTAAAAGAATGAATGGTCATTTTCTTGCACTACTATGGCAGGTGTCCACCAAAAGTCATAATGACTGTAAACCTTTAAATTTTGGACGGGTGCTTACTCTTACTTACACATCCAATTTTTATGACATTAAAAACATTATTTCCAAATATTGGAAAATATCTGATGTTGACCCTGAATTATCAGGGAAAGTTGGTATTGAACCACAAGTGGTTTACAAAAGAGACACTTCCCTTAAAGGACTGTTTGAAAGGCAAAAATTTGACATCCACAATGGTGATACCTTTAAGTGTGGGAGGTGTGCCCAATGCCCTTATGTTATGGACAGAGAAAAAATCAAGCTCAAAAACTTTGGATATATTTCCAGTTCAAAAAGGATGTACTGTTACACTAAAGGGGTTGTGTATTTGGCCTTGTGTAGATTCTGTGCAAGTTTCTATGTAGGTAAAACTAAGAATGCCCTAAGGTTAAGGATTTATCAACATTTATATGATATCAGGAATAAAAATGAAAAGAATGCATTATATAAACATTTAGTTAGTGAACCTACCCATTCCTTCCTGTTCTTTATATTGGAACAGGTAGATCTGGGACCTCGTGGAGGACCCTTGAATGAGTATTTGGAGTTTGTAGAACTCAAATGGCAAATTAGGCTTGATGCTTATCATGCTCCTGGGTTAAATGATAGAATTTCTTTATCTTCTCTGTTGAAATTAAAATCTATGTTTTTTATTTAGTTATATATATTGTTTAGGGATGTTTTAAACTTGTTATATGTATTATTGTTTTATATTTGGCTTGCATTAAGTATTTGCAGCCTTGTTAATGAGGGAAATGATGTCAGCTTATTTGTGATTGGGCAAGCAATGTATTTAAACAGGTGCTAATTTCAGTATTTTGTATTCTGAGGAAGTCATCTACCAGACGAAAGCACTTAATACTGCTGTGTTTGCTTGCACTGTTTTATCTTGGATGAATATTGTCTGTATTTTTCTGGATTTGGAGTTTTCTGCTTATAAAGGATTTGCCACCTACCAAGCGTCACTTTTGTCTTGCAACAGCTGCCTTTTATTTTTCATATGACAATTTGTGAAAGTTTAACAAAAATATAATTTGGAGTTTATGTGCATTATAATACAGTATTTATTACTGTAAAGAACACTTCTTACTGATAGCATTGCTCTCTGTATAGTTTTAATAGCTTTTATTGTTCACCAAATATTTACATTTGTTTGTCTTAAACTTTTTAAGTTTATTTTTCAGAAAAGCCTCTGGAGTGCAAGATGCATGTAGGCTGCAAGAGGTGTGACATTCCACACCACGTAGGTGCTAATGAGTTAAAGTAATACAGACTGTCTGTGAGGAGACAGAGAGGGAGAGATCATTATTAATAAACCCACTAAGAGAAGATGAAAAAAAGACATGAACAGTGTCATAGGTTTCCCTCTGTAATGTCAAAACAGAGGGATAGTCAGAAACAGGACCTTGAGTATCAGGTACCTTTTAAATAGTGAAGCAAGAATAAAGGAAAGGCCAAAATCTGAAGAAAGTCACTGTCATGAATTGCATTTTATACAGGAAGGAGCAAGGGACCCAGAAGTTCCTTTACCTGTATTCAAAGGTGAAGAGACTATTCACATTCTTCTTCATGTCAGTGCACTGGGAAAAGTGCTCTTGACTTTGAAAATATGCAGATAAGCAATGAACATTTTAAGAAAGCACCGTGTGAGGACAGTACATGTCTGGAGAAAACATAGTTTAAGCAAAAGGAAAGGCAGATGAACAGATTGGGCACATCGTATTCCTATATTTTAACTTGAGCAATGACTGCCTGTACAAGACAAACACACAGCGAAAGTACTAAATTAACTATTTCAAAACCTTTTAAAACACTTGTGGTGGAACATAGTTGTATTTTGGGGAAATGCTTAGGAATGGATAAAACCAAAAACTAAAATTGTAGCCATACTTTATAGCCCAATTTAATTAAAAACACCAAGTACATTTACAAAGCTTGCCCAAAATATCAAAAGGTGATACCACATCCTGGATTCAGAAGCCTGATAATATCCACAACTATTATTGAAGTCCAGTTCAAATGGATAGCCAAAGGATCTTGTAAGTCCATTATTAAAGTCAAGCAATGCCTACCAACACAGTTTAGTAATGGTTCCATTTCCTATTAAAAGAGTGATTTGGTCTGTGTTAGTCATTCTGAAGAAGTCCTTTATACATGTGGACTAACGTGCTTAATAACTGTTTTTAAAGCATTCTCCTTGATGGTCATCACTTCCACTTATTACATTTTAGCGATTATCAACTAATATGTGAAATTTCTTGAACGATATCCTGCAAAAAGACAGTGCTAAGCTAATACCAAATAAATACAGTAGTAAAAAAACTCTTAAATCAGGGAACCTTCTTTAAGGCCAGGGTAATGTACCATCATTGCCATTGTTTTAAAACAAAACAGAATTTCAGTGTACCTCCCTCATACACACAAGTTAGTAGGGCACTTCAATATAACACTAAGGTCTATGTTAAAGAAGCAACCAGAACAGGATGGTAAGAACTGAGATCAGTTATTCCCCTACAATCCTTTATTGCTGTAGGGGAAGTACCCCAAACCTCAACAAGATTTAACCAATTTGAGTTACTGTTTGGTAAGCATCTCCAAGGCTTTCCCCATATAGTAAAGCTTGGGAGGAAGAAAAAACTTTAAAAGTGAAACAGTACACCTTACAATCTTACAAGACAGGAAAAAATGTTATACCTATAGTTAAGGAACTGAAAATAAATACCCATAGTGTGCTTTCAGTAACAACTATTCTTGCTGTTCAAGTAGGTGAAACATTGTCTAAGGCCCAAGAGAAAAATAAACAAGTTTGTACTGAGAAATAGAGAAGTTTTTGGAGCATTGCACAGACATTGCAATAGGTTAACTAAGTAATAACATATTTAAACTTGAGTTAAGTAGATCCAGAGTGAATGGAACTAAGTCTAATATCGCTGTCCTGGAGCTGTGAGATTCCATAATGGCTTGCAAAAAATGGATGACATATCCAGATTTGGCACTCATCCAATGCCCAGAATGAAAAAGCTCATTGACAGGCTAGGTAGAACAAGGTTTTTGACCTACCTAGATTTATATAAGGGTTACTGATAGATTTCCCTTACCACATAGCCAAAGAAAACAGTATTTGTTACCAATTTTTTTTTACAGGGAAAGTATGCACTTGGCCAACACAGTGTAGTATGTCAAACCCACCCAGGTGTGGGGCTATGCCCCTCACACACACCCCATAACTAAATATACCGACTCCAGGATCACACTACAGTGGGGAAAAGGGAACATTTCCCCATTTTGACCAAGTGCATATGTTCCCTGTTAACATATTTGGTAGTGTGATCATTCGGTAAATTAACACTTTGGTGTTGTCATCTAGGTAAGGTCATCTTCGGGTAAGTGGTCTTTTCATTATTAGAAGTAGACTCATATATATATATATATATATATATATATATATATATATATATATATATATATATATATATACTGTATATACATATACATATTTTTATATTATATAACATATGTGCACACACACATACTCAGAAAAACAAGGTAGAACTAGCTGTTATTCTTATACCAGGTGCCATCCCGTGATATGATGGCCTGCATCAACTTTAAGTTGAGGAGCATAAAGAAAAGCTTCTCTCCTCAGACTTGAGGAGAAATAAAGTATTTCTGCTCCTTTTAATCTGTATCAAACTGATTGTTATACCTGCTGCAGATTATCCCACAAAAAGTACTTCAGTTCTGTCAGCAATTGCAATACCAGCATTCTTTTCTGGACACGGCTTCAATTCTAACTTCAAGTGCAATACTGGAATTCAAGAAAGAATGCACTGAAGACTGACGGAGAACTGTAGATCGCATTCCCTAACATTTTGCATTTGGGGTGGCTGTCCCTTCGCACACACACACACACACACACACACACACACACACACACACACACACACACGCTTACACAATGCATACATGTACGTACATTATGCATGCAACATACAGAAACCCAGGTCCAAATAGAAGTGAATGAACTAAATAAAGTTTTTCATTGCAGATAAAAGGAGTATCTTAAGCAAACAACTGAATGTTCCAAAGAATGCACTTATATGACCTCACTTTTTAATGGCTCTTCATTTACATAACCATATACTAACTTCAAATGCAAAATATCAAGGCAGACAGGTCCTGTAAGGTAGCTTTGCAGCAACTAGTCAGAAAAAAATAGAGATGATAGTGATGTAACTGAAAGCAGTAAGGGAATATCTGGAGGAGAAAGAATATAATGTGCATACATTCAGTGCTACTACAAATGGTTAAAGCTTTGTCCCATAAATAAACATCTGTGCTGGATATTGGGCAACTCTTAGCAAATTCAAAGTTACTGTGAGCTTATGAGAATAGTAGTATGTCTGCAAAACTAAAATCCAAACTGTACAATAGAAATGTGAAGCCTAAAGGATCGTGCTAGTCGACATAAAAAAATATATGGAACTCTTGATATCCACCACTTAACGATGAACAAGGTGTCAGATTTTATTAGTACATGAGGAACGCTGACATTTGTGAGACAGCAATGCAGAAGCAAGCTGAATATTAACTAGCAAAGAAAAGATCTAAGTGATCTGGATGTCATTTTCAGTTAAGGAGGCAACTGTATGGGGGGTTGGGTTTAACATGGAGGTGCCCAGAACTGACAGTTTCAAACCCAGACATATGATAACAAAGTCCTCTGACATCTATTATGCATTTGAAGCATGGAAGCAAATATCAATTCCTGGAGTCAAGACAAATTCTTAGGCTGCCCTTTTTGAACCCAGGTAATTAGTTTTCATTTTTCCCAAACATTCTCCCAAGCACTGTTTTAAATATGCTAGCTGCAGGCATAGTGCAAGAACTAAGCTGTAATTTATTTAAAACCTTGAAAGGACATTTGGAGTGTGTATGACAGAACACCAGAATTCCCAGCTTAATAAACTGTCTCATCTTCATACATTATGCCAGTAAGACAGATATCAAGACGTACAAACGTGATAGAATAGCAGAGCTGCTTGCAGATGTTAAGTGAAATACTTAAACTGAATAAAAGGAAAAAGGTGTTATTGCTTATCCCTTAATAAATTAGAAAATAGTCAACATAATAGTAAGCCTCATGGACATAGATTTGTAAAGCTAGTTTTCTAAAAAAAATGGAGAACATACAAATTTAATTAATGAGAATAAAAATGTATTTTTATTCAAAATAATCAAGTATAGTGAATTTATTTAGTCATTGCAGCTGCATATTCAGTAAAACACTAACGACTTTGCTACGGTTTCATACCTTAGTTTGATTGTACACCAGCTCATATGGAAACAAAGAGGAGTGAGCCATGGCATAATTCAGAATATGTGAATTATTCTCCAGTTTGTTTATTTTAAGCAACATATAACAAGTATATGTATTGGTAGCTACATATGTTGCTAACCTTTGGCAAGTTGTTCAGATAAGGTATAATTCATAACTTCCAGTTATTCAAGCAGTTTTGACCACTTTAAACATAGGCTGAATGAAATGTGAACTCTTACTGCAAATAAGCAAAATGTTATGTGACAACTACATTAGCAGCAATTACACATGTACAACATTCAAGTAGCAGGGAAATGCAATGAAAAATTACTATAAGACAGCAGTTAACAATTTTCCAACATTGCAGTTGAAATTACTAGCTCGTAAAAGTGCAGATCAACATATCACTGACGGATTATATGTCAGTGCGCCAATAGTTACGTTTTTAGGTTACAGATTTCAGTGTCTCTAGGTTAAATGTATGGTGCGAGAGTAACTATATAGTAATAGTTATGTTTGAAGAGATAACACTAGCCTGTTTCAAAAATGAAACAGAATTCAACAGAATCTACTTTCGTAAAGGGTGAATTTGACTGCTATTTGCTGTAAAGCTTAGTAGTAATTTTGCAAGATAATGAAGCTGATACAGAATAGCAATGTTTATATGCATTTGATGAATGTATGCAAAAAAATGAAACATCAATATCTTTCTAACTATCAATTTATGGGTTTAACAGGTAACAGTGACCACTCAGAAGAGCAAACACTGGATTTCAGCCACTGGAAGCTTTGCATGTGAGATCAAGGTACAGCAGGGTCTGAAAATACGCCCTTTCCCTGCTGTAGTGTGATCACAAAGATATATATATATATATATATATATATATATATATATATATATATATATATATATATATATATATATATAATTAGCAAGGGGTGTGCGGTGCAGGGGGACTTGATCTCTATGTAAAACTTTGTTTTTGCTTTTTTCTTTCAATATTTTTTTCTATTCGATCTAAAAAGATTGATCTTTTTTGAATGCTCTTTTGAGCTTTCGCTTATATCTGAACTGTAATAGAAAATACTTACTGCATGGCTTCAGTATAATTTATTTACAGTGGCTTTTTGCAGTGCAGATTATTTATACTGCCTACATACCATTTCAACAAAATTATATGAGGTTCTCACAGTTCAGTCATGGTAAATGGCTGAAAATTCAGCTCGAATACAAAACTCACATTTCATTTCCTTTACCACTTGAGAAGCTAGTGTCTCTGATACTCACCTTCTAAAGACCCCCCCTTTCTGTCTATCTCTCCACAAAATGTCTTCTCTGCAAGACAGAGACCCACATTCTCTCTCTGTTTCTCTCTCTGACCCTCCCATTTATAGAAAGGGGTGTGGGGTTCTCTAATCATGGCCAGTGTGGATCCAGACTGCCCAAAAACTGCAGCTTCATATCCAAAAGCAAAGCAGTCACTTGGCGGCACTATTTTACACACACACACACACACACACACACACACACACACACACACACACACACATATATATATATATATATATATATATATATATATATATATATATATATACACACATATACACACATATATATATATATATATATATATATATACACACACATATATATATATATATATATATGTATACATACACACACACACACACACACACACACACACACACACACACACACACACACACACACACACACACACACACACACATATGGATAGATAAATAGATAGGTATACATTAGTGGGCTACAATGACAATAGTATGCAACAGAGGAAAGCAGAGGTGAAAGATGAAAATAAGGAAAGAGGGAAGGAATGGGGAGGGCAGTGAAAGCAGAAACCTTTTGTAAGGAGCAGGAGTAAGACAAGTACAAGGAGGACTGGAAATAGTAAATAAGGAACAACAGGAGACTCAGGATGGTGTACAAAACTAAGAATGCAGGAATAAATGGGATGTAATCAACATAGTGTTGGACTTTAATTTTGATTTAGCCATTTCTTGTATGGGGTTAATATATGTGTTGTAATCAGGATAGTACAAGCTTGCACAGAACTGACTTTACCCAATTAATAGAAGCCTGTGGAGTGTGTCAATATCAGGCATATATTCATACATATACACAAAGTAAGTAAGCCCATGGTGTATGATACTGATAGGCATATGACCAGGCATATGATAGGTTACGTAGAATAGCTGAACTAACTAATCATCAGAGCAGTAAGATGGGAAGCTGTTGGGTTGTGGGTTCAAAACCTGCATAAGTGTTTATAGGGATGAGTCTTTATATAGGTTGGTATAAATCATTAAAGTGTTTATGTCACAGACTCAAGGTATAGGCTTTGAGTTACATGTTTGAAAGAGAAACTGACAAGGCTTAAAATGGTCACAAGGATACCTCATCTACTTATTACCCATGAACTTATACAGTGAAGAAAAGTAGCCTTTTGGGTTTGCATAATGGTTAAGATGTTTACCTCACAACCACAAGGTACAGGGTTCAATTCTCACCTTTGGTCACTGTCTTCTATAAAGGTGGGGTTAACATAATGGTTAAGGTCTTTATTTCAGAGCGACAAGATACAGGGTTTGATTTGGATGCTTGGTTATTTGGTAGGTTGATAACAATCTGCAGGCTAACATTTACCTAAACAGTTGGGAGTTGGCAAAACCATCAAAGTGTTAACCTTACAGACAAAGGATACAAGGTTTGATTCTTGCCTATGAAAAGAATGGCTAGGCTCAAAAAGGCCACCTGGGATTGTTATCCTAGTAGCTATGAATATGAATATGAAGCTGCAGTTTTGTAATTACCTATGAACCTACGACCATGTTCAAGTTGTATAAGCCCATATTGTGTGATATTATAAGGCATATGACAATATTCAAGCCTAATAAGCCTACGGTGTACAATATTATAAGGCATATGTCACTGTACAAATTTTGTTCTCATCTCACAGAGATATGTTTATCAGTGTAAATGTTATACAGGTGTTGTAGAGCGCCATGACTAGTGCATTAATACGTTTTGAGTGGAGATCTAACATATGGTCTCGTTTGATTGATGCAAGGTGATTGCTCTGTTCAACATAGTTGCCATTTAAAAAATCCTTAAGATTGTATAATTTTTGTTAAGATTGTATTGGCATATATTAGGGATGACATCGCAGTGTGGAAAACTGGAAAGGAATTAGGATGCCATTTTGGTCTGTACAGCAGGCAGAGATGTTTGTCAGAATGAGATCACATTTAAATTTATAAAGTCTAGTAATTTTTGCATCTGTTTTTTGGATGAGGTATACTTTTCTCTGTCAACAGAGGTAATTATGTCACCAAGCAGAAAGCTATTTTCTATTATGAAGTGGGTTATAAGATTCAGGGTTCAGTCCTGGGACTGCTCTTGTTTGGCATCTACTTCTCTGAAGTACAGGCCAACACTAAGAGACTCTGGCTAACAAAGTTCGCAGATGACTGCAAACTGGGAGCCATTGTTGAATCCTCAGGTAATGTGGATATTCTACAAAAGGGCCTTACAGAAACAGATGCTTGGTGCCAGAACCATGAGCTCAAGCTTAATGCCAAGAAATGTATAGTTATCCCCTTTGGGATAAAACATGTACCCATAAATTACCACATAGGTGGCAGTACACTAAACACTGAAAGTGTGATGAGAGACGTAGACACAGGTGGACAGTGGTCTCACCTTCGATAACCACATCGCCACAACAGTCAGGAAATCCTTTTATGTGGCACACCTCATCACTAAGGACTTTTCATCCAGAAAAAAGGAGGTCAATGTCCCACTGTACTCATCCCTCATTAGACCCATTATAGAGTACAATGCCCCGTTTGCTATGTACCTCACAAGACATCTGCAACAGCTGGAAAGACCACAGAAATACCTCACTAAAAGAATCACAGGCCTAAAGCAGATGCCCTATGCTGACTGTCTAAAAAAACTCCAGCTATACTCTGTGGCATATTGTCTACTCAGAGGTGATCTCTGCTTAATGTACAAGGGCATGTCAAACCCTGAGCTGTTGGACATGCTCCACTTAATGAAATCCCAATCCCTCAAAGCCACACGCTCCAGGGATCTAAACCTTGTCATCGCAATGAACAAAACATGCTGGAGGGATAGGTTCCTGACCCAGAGACTCCCCATACTCTGGAAGAGACTGCCCATACATGTCAAGCAGAGTGCCTCCTTGGCCCTCTTGAAAAGGAACCTTGACGATTGGATGGGAGATAGGGAATTCACCCTGGGGATCACGTCAATTGCCCTGCTAGACAGGGGTCCAGGGAAGTAAATATTGTGGGAAGAAATATCCGGGGAATTGTTTGGCTAGGCTTGTATAGGCCCTAGGGCTGATAGCCTAGTACCAGCCTATGAACCTATGAACCTATAAAGTAAGTAGTCATGTTTTGGAGATGACATGAAAAGAGTATTATAATATATTGGAAAACTGCAGTTTCTGTTGTTTATTGCAGCTGGTTATGAAGCACTCTATGCTCACAATTTTTTTACGTAAACTAACATTTCAAAGATTAATTTATGAAAATGGATACAGCTCTTCCTTATTCACTAGTCCAAACCAAAAGGAAAGAGCTGAAAGTGGACATTTGTGGAATGAATAATGGGTCTTTGACACTGAATCAGTCCACCTTCACCCTATTGCTAGCTTCCAATGTCCATTAATTTGAACCTGCCTAAAAGACATTTGGGGAAGGAGAAAAGAGTTCATTCAGTGGCCTAACAACTTTTGAGAAGAGGTGCAGTCTGCCCATGCAAAGAAGGTCTGGATCCTTCACACACATTTTTTCCAAATCAAAGAGGCTCTAAATTTCACTGGAGCAAACCCATTACCTATGCCAATGGCTGAAGCCAGTAATCTTTTCCTCACTGCCATCCTTGGTAAAGGAAGGATCTCATTAGCTGCAAAGGATGTACCAGCCTGGATAAGGGCATCCACAGAGTCAGTCATATCCTTCTGTATAACAGGGAGAGAGAAGCATTCAGTATCTTTGATTCTAGCAAGCACAGTTGCAAATTCAAAATAGTTATGAGGATATAGGACATGCTTAATGGTCTTAGTGATATTCTTAATCATCTTAGCTACTGTAACCATCTCCTATTACAATTTTGTGAATGATGAGTTGGTTCATCAAATGAAAATCCATCATTTATGAAGGCTTTTCCATTGTGTTCTGTTTTGGTTTTAATGATGATTTGTCAGTGGAATTATTAACTCCTTTTATAGTAACTGATTCCTGGTATATGTATGCATGTGTGTGTGTGTCTGTCTACCTGTGGTGACTCAAGGTTCCCATCAAATATTGGAAGCAGCCATGGAGGATGAGCAATCCAGTACCACAACATACATTCTGCTGGAGGTTGAGGGTCTCTCACTTCTATTTTATGTGTGAAAGGTTTTGCGTCTAGTTTCTGCATCTTTCGAATTTGGGAT